>NW_027418016.1:0-21753 GCF_009905375.1 Apium graveolens
AAAGAAAAAAAAGAGGAAAAGAAAAGAAAGAAAAAGAAAGAAAAAAAAAGAAACAAAAGAAAAGAAAAAGAAAAAAAGAAAAAAAACAAGAAAAAGAAAATAAAAAATAAAAAAACATAAAAAAGCAACCAAAGGTCGCAGGTTGGTTTGTCAACCAAAAGGAAGTTAAGTACATATATTGTACTTGTGTTGAATAGTTGCAGGTTGTAAATAAAGAACCTGAAAATTACTAGTCGCAGGTTATCTGTTATATTTTGTTAGTCGCCAGTTGGTGTAGTAAAATACTTGGTCGCAGGTTACAGAATATATCCCCTGATCTCAGCTCTTTGCTCAGCCACACATTATTGATATAAAGACTACACTCAGCAGCAGAAGAAATTCAATTGTGTTGTTCTGTTCGTCTTCTTCTCTCCCAAAGAGCTGCATATTTGCAGCAAAGAGATACAGATGAGATATCCACACAAATTCATATCAGTTATTCTTTTCACCGGAGTAACGTTATAATGCCCGATTTAACTCTTGTATATTCTTAGGGGCATTATAAACGCTACCCGGTAATTAAATCCTTAGACAAATAAAAGATAGATCATTGTATAGGATTTGATTTGTAAATCTTTGTAGAAGCTAGGAACTTTTTTGTTTTTAGATTGTAGCCGGTTGGAGTGTAGCAACACCCGTCGCGGATTTATATACGAAACCACTAACCGAGCACTAAATTTTATATTTGTAAAAGATTCGCAAGAATTTTGTAATTTAGTGATTATCGTATTCAGCCCCCCCTTCTACGATAATTCGGGACCTAAAAATTGATATCAGAACTGACTGATTGATACACAAATCAGGATCCTGAAATAAATTTATTTTATTAATTTAAATTTACATAATTTATTTTATATATTTATTTTAGGAAATTTATTCTATAAATTTAATTTAAATGAGTTTATCATTTAATTTATTTTAGGAAATTTATTCAATAAATTTAATTTAAATTAAGTTTATTTTATAAACTTAATTTAAATAAATTTAATTTATAAATTTGATTTAAATTAATTTATCATTTAAATTATTGTAAATGAGAATTTTTTAAATTGAATTTATTTTCGGGTAATTTTTGTTGCTGCCAGAATAAGTTTGCTCGACAATTTCTTAACTTTGGAAGTGTACAAGAATTTGGTTTGTACTAGCATCAAGTGTTTCCAGTTAAAATAGATGCCAATTTTGGTTAAACATGCTGAAAAATCAAGGAAACCCTGTTGTTGGTTATACACGCGCGAGTTGATCAGCTAATTCAGCATCACAAACACGCGCCTGTACATGTCAGAGATAAAACATTTAAGTTATGCGCAGTTGGGCAGCTAATTAGCCAGTTTGTTCGTCGCAAGTTAAAGTGTCCAGCAACACAACAAATCTATAACTTGCGACATCTGGGAATTGAGTTGCGTGGTCAGGAGCTCGCTTATCAACCTGCGACAACACCTCTGGAATGCAGCTTTTTTTTGTTAAATTCTAACCTGCGACGTTAAGTAAAACTGAGTCGCGGGTTGGGTGATAAAGTTACAGCGTCGCAGGTTAAAGGGTGAAAATTGTTAGTCGTCAGTTAGCAGTTAAGAATTTCTATAGCCCCATTTTTTTTAATTTCTGATTTATTTATTTTTTCAGAAACTTTAAAATTCTTATATTTAAATTTTTCTTAGACAATAATTTACGTTTTATTTAATTTTTAAGAAAATTCAAAATTCTTGAAAATTAGATTTTATGTAAATATTTATTTTTGATTAATTTATTTTTTAAGAAAATTAAAATTTTGAAAATTTATTTTTTTCTTAAATATTAAATTAAGGGTTCACAAAGTATTGGTAGACTCGAGATTATTCCGGGCTTTTAAAGGTGATTTTAATCTTTCGAAGAAAATGAAGACCATGTGCTATTTAGACGGAAAATTCCCAAATACGGAAATTGTAGATAATGGTTTTCTCACTCCAATGAAAATGATTTCAAGACCTACAGAAGAAAGTTGTGGAACTTCCTCAAAGGCTTACTCCATAGGATACCGCTGGGTTTTCAGACGCAGGAAAGGAATGAAATTTCTATGGGTACAAGATTTCTCGAAGATTTTAAAGACAACTCTATGATTCCAGATTATACAGTCATATAGTGGTTTGTACCAATGCTACATTTATCCGGTTATCAATGAGATCATATAGGAAGGAATTGTGGAGGTTAGAAAGAATAGTGGGGACAAACAAACATCTCAGTTACAAACATTTAAGTTGGAACCTCAGGACAGAATGTAAGAGTTACTGATAGCTGAATCAGAGAAAGCTCAGGTAGAAGTACTTCAGGGACTAGACGTTAGGGAAGTGTTTCACTTGTCTAGGAAGTTTAGTCGCATCAGATTCACAAGGAGTACATAAGCTATATCTAATGATCAAGCTTATCTATTCTGAAGCAGAGATTCTTACAGATTCAGTTTAAAGCGTGATTACAAGACTGAAATTGGGACATAAACAAGATTTGATAGCTACAGGTATGACAAACAATATGTGTCAAGTAATTATCAGGGGTTTTACTACAACAGAACAAGAAGCTTGACAAAGAAGGATGAGTAGGAATTCAGTTGAAGAGCTGTGACAAAGGTGGTATGTTTTCTTAGGGAGGCATCCAATCAAAACTTAGAGTGCACGGGAAATGTTGGGATGGATCAGGTGACGAGAATCATGAATATCTTGCTTTTATAGCAATCTCTGAAGATGGTCCAACTCACATATCTCAGGTTTCAATTTCTTGAACCACTGCAATATTTTGTTTTCAATATTCAATGCATGATAAGATCTTAGTGTTTAAATGTTTAACACTCGCACAAGCATGAGAACATCACACATAGATAATGCTGAATTTGTTCACTAGATTATATTTCTGGTAACTAGGATTGATGTTTAACTTGTGCATGTTACTTTAGATGATCTTAAATATGTGTCTGTATATTTGTTAAACATGATTATTTGCTTTAGTGAGATATATGTTTTCTAGCACTTAAGACATTTATTTATGCTTACTCTCTGTATCCTATTACAATGTGATTTATTCTTTTAATCTGAATTATTTGTTAAGATGTATTAGTTTATAATTGGATTGAGATAGCTAGATGAGATTCGTCAACATGATTGGACTAGATAGAATTAGTGATTTACTTGTTAATTCTGTTTGTTCTATATATTGCATGTATTGCTTAATTCTTATGTGCAATGTTTCTGAATGAATGCCATGTATTCCTAATACAATCCTTGATTATTTTTATGCCATGAATGCATCTCTTAGTACTTGCATTAATTATAGAAAAAGCATGTTTAGGATTACGATAGGGCAAAGACTGCTAATCCTCCTTATGTAAGGTTGGAACCAATTTTCCCCTAGCCTAAAGACAAATTTATCAAGTGTATTAAAATGGAGAAAATAATCAGTCAAAGATAAGAATTAGCATGATAAGGTTGCAGCTATTGTTATCACTGATTATAATAATCTCTCTAATCCATCTGGACCCAAACTCATAAGTTGGGTACCAAGAACTGTTAATCCATTTGTGAGTGCAGGACATAACAGGTTAATTGATTCATATGTATTCTTGGTAATTCATACTCAAGGCATATGATCAGAGAAAGAGCCTCACAATCAAATGTGGTTGACCAAAAGTTATCCTGTCAATAATCTTTGGAGATGACAGCAAAGGTTTTCAATACGGGACAAAGCTATGCAGAAAAAGGGATTTCATCATAGATTTAACAATTGCTATCATTGATAACAACTAATTATTGGTGTCACTGATAACAATTGAAGCATCTTTTGTGACGTCCTCCAAACCCGGGGTCTAGATTTGGGGGTCACTCGCCAATAAACCAAAATAAAATAATCACAGCGGAATAATATAATAAATACGACCCCTTTACCTGCACTGGATCGATCACAGGTTATAGTATGGAACAGACACTAATACAAACCAACCGTTATTACAAACCATAGTCTAATTAGTTTTACAACTTATTCAAATTTTATTACAAACCTTTAAACTATTTAAGCGTCCCAAACTATCTACCTGGAAACACACCAAGCTATTTACAAGCACTAGACCTCTGATCAAACCTGGATCTCAAGCCTGCTCTGGCTTAGCTGAAAGATTAGATTGATAAACAAGTATGAGCGAAAGAAATGCTCAGCAAGCAGTATAAAATGTGCTCAAAATGATAAATCACATCATGATAATAATTGAACAACATGATAAAAATATCAGTAATATTTGATTAATAATAAAAGCTTCACAAGCTATCAACAATGAACAATAATTTTTAGATTGGAATCTATCTCCGACGGACGTACTATCACATGCTTATCAGCCCGTGTGATAGCACAAGGTCATGATTCATAGAAACATGTCCCCAAAACACGAGTACTCAATTAAAAAGGCAATATATCTGCCTGTGGCAAAAATGGTGTCATAGTATTTCATATAACACATAGAAATAGCCCTCTGCTGGACCGTCCGTCCCGGTCACTTACGCATTCATCCAATCCATAAAACATTTTGATCAAAGGAGCCGAATCAAAGGACATCCTTAACCATATAACTCCCCATTTCTCATGGTCCAGAGTTATCTCAACAATCGATGGCGAAATAACTAGAACAATTAGTTATTCGCTAATCTCAATTCAATGTCCCACTGTATAGAGTAATGTATAGCAAAATATAAAACATTTAACTATTCTGAACTTAGAATAGTATGGATATTGAAAGAATAAAGTCCAGAGTCAATATCAATTGAATGATAAATACAAATATAGGTACTTGCATAATATGATTAGAAATGAACGTCACTTGAACGATAAGTGAAGTTAGGGGTACTTGCCTGGTATGCCCAATAACTTCTTACTATAACTCTGCTTATAGATGCTGGCTACTATCTCCGTCTAACACTTGACTGCACTCCTTGCTACTTGATTCTATAAATAAAAGGACTATCTTAATTGACAGAACTAAACTCAATCGACGTAACTATACGTTTTGACATCTATCCGATCGTTTATAACTAGCATGGCATTTTAAAACTGTAACAGATAGCATGTATATCACGTAACACGTAATCATGGTATTCGTATAACACGTACTCACATATTTCATGTAACACATAAGTCAGATCATTAAAAGGTACGTCTCAGTGCATTCAGAATGAAAATTTGGTCAATATTAGCATTTACCGATCAAATATCGACTCAAACTGATACACAAATCAAATCACATTGTAATACAAAAGAAATTAGGTCTCAAAAGTATTTTTATTGGAAGCGTAATATTTTTCTGAGTCTGTACGCGTTCGTTTCGTATTAAACGGACGAACGGTTTAATTATTATGAATAAAATAAGAAATAAATGGAAATAAATCAATTAATAATCATATTAATTGATTTTTAAATACCAAAATATAATTTTTAAAAGTCTAAAAATAATTTTTAGGAATTATTTGAATTAATTATAAATAATTTACATTTATTTAACTATTTATAAATAAAATTAATTGATTAATTGATTTTTAATCAATTAATTAAATTCATAAATAATTAACTAAAATAAACTATAAATAATTAAATCAAATTGTATTTCTGAAAATAATTAAAGAAAATAATTTTAGGAATTTAAAAATAATTAAGAAAATAATTTGTAGAATTATTAATAATAAGTGATTTTTAAATATAAAAAAAATGATTTTTGGAATTTAGAAAATGATTTAAAAAAAAAAAAAAACAAATGCAGAAACAGATTTGGGGGAACAGGGGAGGAGGCAATCGGATCAAACAGAGGGGAAACATGGAGGAGCTCGGCCGGAGTTCGCGAGGAAGACGACCGGAGGCTCGCCGGTTTCTGGAAATTCCAGATTCCGGCCGAGTCCCGGTGAACTTCCGGCGACTCAACGGCCCCCAAATCACACCGTTTTGCTCTGTTTTTCAACGCCAATCGGACCAACATCAATCCAAAATCACATAATCAACATCCATATCATTCAACGATAGCAGCAACTCAGAATCCGGCAAAAAAAATGAACAAACGCGGTGGTACTCCAGCGAACCACCGGAAAATTCGATTTCACGCAAATCGGAACCAAAAATTACGATTCCAGTACTAAAATAAAGCTAAGATTAATTATAAACTATCCTAAGCATCAAACATAACCAAGAACATCCTTATAATCTAGAAATCGATTTGAAAAATCCATAAAAACTTAGAACTCGACTTTAGCACTCCGGGAATCCAACAACACATATTTATAATCAAAACGAATGGAAAACATCATCTAAAGCTATCTATAACATCAGAATCAATCAAAAATCATTCTAAATCAAAAACGAATTCAAGCCTCAAGAACACAAAATCGATTTTTCAATTTACCTAACCTCAGATCGTGATTCTGGTATCAAAAGATTGGGCTTGAAACAAGGATCGTTTTGGTTACAAGAGCATCAACAGAGGATTCCTACAACTCCCAAAATCACTGATTCTTTGTTCTTGAAGAAATTTTACCCCTAAAATTTTTCTTGATTTTTTTTTGTTTTTAATGAAAAATAAAACGAAATAAAAGGATTAATGGCTATTTATATTAATCATAAAATTATATCCCCAAAATTATTTAAGGGTGTTTTTATCCCTAATTTACAATAATTAAGCCCCAAAATAATAATTACGGGGGAATAATTTTAAAAACGATAAAATACAAAATTAATGTCAAAATTCCCCGAAAATTGCGAATAATTTAAAAATATAAAAATAAAGGGTATTTGAAATACGAATAATTTTATAAAAAATAAAAACATCGATTTTGTGGGGTTTGTCGTCCCGGTGGGGTCCCGGTCCGTTGATTTTTGAAAAACGGAAACGATCCCTAAATTACCAGAAAATCCAGATAACACATAAAATGCATCAAAACACGCGTAAAATGAAATAAAACGAGTACCTTAATAAATATGCAAATAAATACGAGTTCGAATTATATATCGATTCATATAATTGCAATTTAAACATATATTAATCAATCGAAAAATTTTCTTGCCCACACAAAACACACATAACAGCTATAACATCTAATATCATGGCAATAATCACTTTAAATTTATAAAACACATAATATTTATTTATTTAACTTATAATATTCACATAATTTTCCCGGGTATTACATCCTTCCCCCCTTAACAGGATTATGTCCTCAGAATCAATCTAAGAAAATAAATGAGGATACTTGGATCGCATTTCGCTTTCCAACTCCCAAGTCGAGTCTTCAACTTTGGGATTCCTCCACAAGACTCGCACTAAAGATACAGACTTATTCCTAAGCACCCTTTCTTTCTTATCTAAAATCTGCACTGGTTGCTCTACAAAAGATAAATCTGGCTGAATCTCGATTGGCTCATATTCTATCATATGATTCGAATCAGGCAAATAACGCTTCAACATTGACACGTGGAATACGTTGTGAATATGCTGCATGTGAGGTGGTAACGCTAATTCGTAAGCGACCTTTCCTACACGCTTCAAAATCTCAAAAGGGCCAACATAACGCGGACTCAGTTTTCCTTTCTTCCCAAATCTTGATAAACCTTTCCAAGGTGAGACCTTTAATAGCACTGCTTCACCAACTTCAAATTCCATATCTTTTCTGGTAGGATCAGCATATTTGCGTTGACGATCTTGAGCCGCTGTTAATCTTTTCCGAATGAGTTCTATTTTCTCCTTCGTCTGTTAAATCAATTCTGGACCCAAAATCTTTCTTTCACCAACTTCTTCCCAACATATTGGAGATCTGCATCTTCTCCCGTACAAAGCTTCGTAAGGCGGCATTCCAATACTGGCATGATAACTGTTATTGTAGGAGAATTTAACTAATGGCAAATGCTCGTCCCAACTCCCTTCAAAATCTAGTGTACATACCCTTAGCATATCTTCAATAGTCTGAATCGTTCTTTCACTTTGACCGTCTGTCTGCGGATGATACGCGGTACTCATGTTCAGCTTCGTTCTGAGACAATCTTGAAAACTTCTCCAAAATCTTGAATTAAATCGAGGATCTCTGTCTGAAACTATGGATACTGGAACTCCGTGTCTTGTCACAATTTCTTTAAGATATAACCGTACCAATTTATCCATGGAGAATCTCTCGTTGATAGGAAGAAAATGCGCTGACTTCGTCAATCTGTCGATAATAACCCAAATAGTATCATGATTCGCCCTGGTCCTCGGTAATCCAACTACGAAATCCATCGCGATATGCTCCCACTTCCATTCTGGAATATCCAATGGCTGTATCAGTCCACTAGGCCTTTGATGTTCCGCTTTAACTCGCTGGCAAGTGTAACACTTACTTACCCATTCTGCAATTTCTTTCTTCATGCTTGGCCACCAAAAATTTTCTCTTAAGTCTTTGTACATCTTCGTACTTCCGGGATGAATTGAATATCTAGAGTTATGAGCGTCTCGAAGAATTTCATCTTTCAGCTCGGCTACATTGGGTATCCATATTCTGGAAGAAAATCTTAATATTCCTTTATCATCCTTTTGACTCCCTATCTCTTCTCCTGTCAAACTGTCTCGTTCATGGCTCATAACTTCCTCCTGACATCTTCTTATTTTCTCTAATAGTTCTGGTTGAAAAGACATTGCACATAACACCTCTATAGACATACTTGGGATACTGACCTCTATTTCTAGCTTCTCAAATTCCTTGATCAAATCCTCTACTGAAATTATCATATTTAACCTTTCTTTTCTGCTCAGAGCGTCGGCCACCACATTTGCTTTGCCTGGATGATAGTTGATAGTACAGTCATAGTCCTTGATTAGTTCTAGCCATCTCCTCTGCCTCATGTTCAATTCCTTCTGGGTAAAGATATACTTCAAACTCTTATGGTCCGTGTAAATCTCGCACTTTTCCCCATAAAGATAATGCCTCCAAATTTTCAATGCAAACACTATAGCTGCCAATTCCAAATCATGAGTTCGATACTTTTCTTCGTGTGGTTTCAACTGTCTTGAAGCGTAGGCTATCACCTTGTCATGCTGCATCAAAACACATCCTAATCCTTTGTACGACGCGTCACTGTAAATCACAAAATTTCCTTGTTCATCTGGCAAGACTAGCACTGGAGAAGATACTAATCTATTCTTTAATTCCTGGAAACTTTCTTCGCACTTCTCATCCCATTCAAATTTCTGGTTCTTCCTGGTGAGCTTTGTCAATGGCGTAGCTATCTTTGCAAAATCTTGCACAAATCTTCTGTAGTAACCTGCCAATCCCATGAAACTTCTTACTTCCGTTGGTGTTTTTGGCCTCTCCCAGTTGATTATGGCTTCAATCTTTGCTGGATCCACTTCCACTCCTTTATTGCTAATCACGTGCCCAAGAAATCGTACTTCTTTTAACCAAAATTCACACTTGGAAAACTTTGCGTACAATTTCTCCTGTCGCAGTATCTCCAGAACTATCCTCAAATGCTCTGTGTGCTCTTCTTCTATTTTGGAATAGATCAGAATGTCATCTATGAAAACAATCACGAATTTATCCAAATACTTCTTAAATACTCGATTCATCAGATCCATGAAAGCTGCTGGTGCGTTGGTTAATCCAAATGCCATCACTAGAAACTCATAATGCCCATATCTGGTTCTGAATGCGGTCTTCGGAATGTCTTCAGGCTTGATCTTCAGTTGATGATATCCGGATCTTAAATCAATTTTAGAGAACCATACAGCGCCTCGCAATTGGTCAAACAAATCATCGATCCTTGGTAACGGGTACTTGTTCTTAATAGTCAGCTTATTCAGTTCTCGATAGTCGATACACAATCGCATACTTCCATCCTTCTTCTTGACAAACAGTACTGGTGCGCCCCATGGGGATACACTGGGTCTTATAACTCCTTTCTCCAAAAGATCTTGCAGCTGAGTTGCCAATTCTTTCATCTCCACTGGTGCCATTCGGTACGGAGCTTTAGAAACTGGTTCTGTTCCGGGTGCTAGATCAATTGCAAACTCAATTTCTCTATCGGGAGGTAATCCTGGTAGATCGTCTGGAAAGACATCTGAAAATTCGTTGACAACTGGAATCGCTTCTAGTGCTAGAATTTCTTTGCTGATGTCTACCACATGGGCCAAATACGCTTCGCAATTCTGACGCAATAACTTCTTCACTTGAGCGAATGTTAAGAACTTCTTTTCTTGCTTATTTCCTCGAAATATCACCTTCTTCTTACTACCCAAGGTCTGAAGTCTTACTTTCCCATTCTTACAATCAATCTGAGCGTTATTTTCTGACAACCAATCCATTCCTAAAATAACATCAAATTCTCCCAACTTAAAAGGTATCAAGTTGGCATAGAAATGATGTCCTCCTATCTCAACATCACACCTCGGGCATACTCGGTCGACAAAAACTTGGTCCTTATTAGCTAACTCTATCATTAATGCTTGTTCTAACAACTTAACTTCACAATGCAGTTTATCGATAAAATCTTGAGAAATAAATGACCTTGTAGCTCCAGAATCAAATAGAACTTTAGCATCTACGGAGTTGACTGGAAGCGTACCTACAACCACGTCTGAACTCTGAACAGCATCCTTCATAGTCATGTTAAATGTCCTGGCCTTTGGTTGGTCCTTTGCTGGTGGTCCTTCAATCCTTGGCACATTCTGAGATGGAGCACCTGTAAGCCTTGGGGTGTTGCTCGTCGTACCTTGTGTTGGGCAATTTCTGGAAATATGCCCTGGTTTTCCACACTTATAACATCCAGTTCCCACATTCTGACCTTGAGTCTGATTCTGACACACATTAGCAAAGTGTCCCTTCCTGCCGCACTTGAAACATGTCACATTAGCATTACAATTCCCAAAGTGCTTCCTACCACAAAACTGACAATCTGGTATTGGTGGACGATTGGGCCTTTGCTGGTTTGAATTCTGAAAACGGTTGCCTTGTCCTCCATTTCCTGATTGTGGTCTTCTGAATCCCATATTCCTATTACCCTGAAACTCTGGCCTTCTGTTGAAACGGCTCTGGAAATTACTTAGCTGCTGACCTCCTTCTGAGGTTTCTATCTTTCTTTTCTTCCCATCTTTTCCTTTCTGAGACATGTCACTCTTACTTTCGATCACCATTGCTTTCTGAACCACTGCCATATATGAAGTCAACTCAAACATGGCCACTCTGTTCTGAATCCAAAATTTCAATCCCTGCTCAAACCTTCTTGCTTTCTTTTCATCTGTATCAACCTGGTCTGGCATAAACCTTGCCAATTCAGTAAACTTAGCCTCGTACTCAGCCACAGTAAGATCACCCTGGGTCAGATTTAAAAATTTGATCTCCATTTGGTTCTTCATATACCTCGGGAAATACTTCTCCAAGAACAACTCTGTGAATCTCTCCCATGTTATAAACTCACCTCCTTCCAATGCCCGCATGGATTCCCACCAATAGTTCGCCTCGCCCTTCAGAAAGTAGCTTGCAAACTTGGTCTTCTGTTCAGTTCCTGCTCCGACTAAATCAAAAGCCTTTTCCATTTCCTTGAGCCATGCATTGGCTTCCACAAGATTAGTACTTCCCTTGAACTCAGGTGGCTTCACAGCTTGAAACTGCTTAAAAATCACTGCAGGTGGAGCTGCTGCTTGCTGCTGCTGTTGTTGTTGCTGCTATTGTTGCTGCTGCGTAAGATGTAACATTTGCTGTTGCATCAGTCCCAACATCTGGATAATCGCTGGATCTGTACGGCTCTCGGTACTACCCTCTCCTGAATTATTCCTTCTCTTTGGTGCCATTATTCTAGTAAAAGAACAAGCAACATATATAATAATCTGTCAAGCATTGTGTCAAATATGTAGCAATTCCTTAGCATATCAAAATTCACAAATAGTGTCTCTTCCCTGAATATCATAAACTTGCTATCATATTAACACAAGCGACATGATTATCACATAATCCTGCTTATTATCTCAAGAATAATAACACAAAGAAAATTTACTCCGAATTATCCAACCCTTTTAAATCCTTGTTTAAATCTTAACTAAACCAATCAAAATAGCAGGGCAATGACACAAGGCCTAAAGCTAAATACAAAACAAGGAACTTAATTAACTTAACTATAACCTAACCCAATAACCTAAATTTAATCCTATAAAAGCTAAACTACACGCGCCTATCATATGTGATCGTTCTATGACTCATCTATGATAATCCTACGCCTGTTTCAGTGACCATAACCTGTAGCTCTGATACCAACCTGTGACGCCCTCCAAACACGGGGTCTAGATTTGGGGGTCACTCGCCAATAAACCAAAATAAAATAATCACAGCGAAATAATATAATAAATACGACCCCTTTACCTGCACTGGATCGATCATAGGTTATAGTATGGAACAGGCAATAATACAAACCAACCGTTATTACAAACCATAGTCTAATTAGTTTTACAACTTATTCAAATTTTATTACAAACCTTTAAACTATTCAAGCGTCCCAAACTATCTACCTGGAAACACACCAAGCTATTTACAAGCACTAGACCTCTGATCAAACCTGGATCTCAAGCCTGCTCTGGCTTAGCTAAAAGATTAGATTGATAAACAAGTATGAGCGAAAGAAATGCTCAGCAAGCAGTATAAAATGTGCTCGAAATGATAAATCACATCATGATAATAATTAAACAACATGATAAAAATATCAGTAATATTTGATTAATAATAAAAGCTTCACAAGCTATCAACAATGAACAATAATTTTTAGATTGGAATCTATCTCCGACGGACGTACTATCACATGGTGATCAGCCCGTGTGATAGCACAAGGTCATGATTCATAGAAACATGTCCCTAAAACACGAGTACTCAATTAAAAAGGCAATATATCTGCCTGTGGCAAAAATGGTGTCATAGTATTTCATATAACACATAGAAATAGCCCTCCGCTGGACCGTCCGTCCCGGTCACTTACGCATTCATCCAATCCATAAAACATTTTGATCAAAGGAGCCGAATCAAAGGACATCCTTAACCATATAACTCCCCATTTCTCATGGTCCAGAGTTATCTCAACAATCGATGGCGAAATAACTAGAACAATTAGTTATTCGCTAATCTCAATTCAATGTCCCACTGTATAGAGTAATGTATAGCAAAATATAAAATGTTTAACTATTCTGAACTTAGAATAGTATGGATATTGAAAGAATAAAGTCCAGAGTCAATATCAATTGAATGATAAATACAAATATAGGTACTTGCATAATATGATTAGAAATGAACGTCACTTGAACGATAAGTGAAGTTAGGGGTACTTGCCTGGTATGCCCAATAACTTCTTACTATAACTCTGCTTATAGATGCTGGCTACTATCTCCGTCTAACACTTGACTGCACTCCTTGCTACTTGATTCTATAAATAAAAGGACTATCTTAATTGACAGAACTAAACTCAATCGACGTAACTATACATTTTGACATCTATCCGATCGTTTATAACTAGCATGGCATTTTAAAACTGTAACAGATAGCATGTATATCACGTAACACGTAATCATGGTATTCGTATAACACGTACTCACATATTTCATGTAACACATAAGTCAGATCATTAAAAGGTACGTCTCAGTGCGTTCAGAATGAAAATTTGGTCAATATTAGCATTTACCGATCAAATATCGACTCAAACTGATACACAAATCAAATGACATTGCAATACAAAAGAAATTAGGTCTCAAAAGTATTTTTATTGGAAGCGTAATATTTTTCTGAGTCTGTACGCGTTCGTTTCGTATTAAACGGACGAACGGTTTAATTATTATGAATAAAATAAGAAATAAATGGAAATAAATCAATTAATAATCATATTTATTGATTTTTAAATACCAAAATATAATTTTTAAAAGTCTAAAAATAATTTTTAGGAATTATTTGAATTAATTATAAATAATTTACATTTATTTAACTATTTATAAATAAAATTAATTGATTAATTGATTTTTAATCAATTAATTAAATTCATAAATAATTAACTAAAATAAACTATAAATAATTAAATCAAATTGTATTTCTGAAAATAATTAAAGAAAATAATTTTAGGAATTTAAAAATAATTAAGAAAATAATTTGTAGAATTATTAATAATATTTAAGTGATTTTTAAATATAAAAAAAATGATTTTTGGAATTTAGAAAATGATTTAAAAAAAAAAAAACAAATGCAGAAACAGATTTGGGGGAACAGGGGAGGAGGCAATCGGATCAAACAGAGGGGAAAGATGGAGGAGCTCGGCCGGAGTTCGCGAGGAAGACGACCGGAGGCTCGCCGGTTTCTGGAAATTCCAGATTCCGGCCGAGTCCCGGTGAACTTCCGGCGACTCAACGGCCCCCAAATCACACCGTTTTGCTCTGTTTTTCAACGCCAATTGGACCAACATCAATCCAAAATCACATAATCAACATCCATATCATTCAACGATAGCAGCAACTCAGAATCCGGCAAAAAAATTGAACAAACGCGGTGATACTCCAGCGAACCACCGGAAAATTCGATTTCACGCAAATCGGAACCAAAAATTACGATTCCAGTACTAAAATAAAGCATTAAATTAATTATAAACTATCCTAAGCATCAAACATAACCAAGAACATCCTTATAATCTAGAAATCGATTTGAAAAATCCATAAAAACTTAGAACTCGACTTTAGCACTCCGGGAATCCAACAACACATATTTATAATCAAAACGAATGGAAAACATCATCTAAAGCTATCTATAACATCAGAATCAATCAAAAATCATTCTAAATCAAAAACGAATTCAAGCCTCAAGAACACAAAATCGATTTTTCAATTTACCTAACCTCATATCGTGATTCTGGTATCAAAAGATTGGGCTTGAAACAAGGATCGTTTTGGTTACAAGAGAATCAACAGAGGATTCCTACAACTCCCAAAATCACTGATTCTTTGTTCTTGAAGAAATTTTACCCTCAAAATTTTTCTTGATTTTTTTTTGTTTTTAATGAAAAATAAAACGAAATAAAAGGATTAATGGGCTATTTATATTAATCATAAAATTATATCCCCAAAATTATTTAAGGGTGTTTTTATCCCTAATTTACAATAATTAAGCCCCAAAATAATAATTACGGGGGAATAATTTTAAAAACGATAAAATACAAAATTAATGTCAAAATTCCCCGAAAATTGTGAATAATTCAAAAATACAAAAATAAAGGGTATTTGAAATACGAATAATTTTATAAAAAATAAAAACATCGATTTTGTGGGGTTTGTCGTCCCGGTGGGGTCCCGGTCCGTTGATTTTTGAAAAACGGAAACGATCCCTAAATTACCAAAAAATCCAGATAACACATAAAATGCATCAAAACACGCGTAAAATGAAATAAAACGAGTACCTTAATAAATATGCAAATAAATACGAGTTCGAATTATATATCGATTCATATAATTGCAATTTAAACATATATTAATCAATCGAAAAATTTTCTTGCCCACACAAAATACACATAACAGCTATAACATCTAATATCATGGCAATAATCACTTTAAATTTATAAAACACATAATATTTATTTATTTAACTTATAATATTCACATAATTTTCCCGGGTATTACATCTTTCTTGCTGAAGAATCAGACACACATCCTCTTATCAGACAGTTCTGCATCAAAGGACAAAATATCAATTCAACGAAGGATTAGTGTCTCATCTGAAGCCGGAAAGTTGAGAAGCTTGCTCTGGTTAAGAGTAAGGGAAAGATATGCTCGTGGCTAGACTGGAATCTCAGTAAAGGTGAAGATAATGGTTTCTACTATAAAGCTTCATCTGACAGAAGTTTAGCTATGGCATTAGAAGCTCTCACCCTTGAACATTATCTCAAATAACTCTTTTGTAAAAAGAGGTTAGTGAGAGGCCTGCCTCATCTGGAATTTAGAAGACGATAAATGTGAGGCATGTCAGAAAGAGGAGTCAAAGACAACATCACAACAAAAGTAAAGATATACCTTAGTGGTGATTGATGGCTACTCTTAACACAAATTGTTATTAATGCATTCTCAAGACAAGACATCACAGATGGTGATTGATTACATCAAAGAAGATCAAGCTGGAAGCAACTGTAAAAGAAATGATCTCGTGGTCAGATAATGGGACTGAATTCAAGAAGCAGTTCTTATTAATATCTGTAACATCAAGAATATTTTGATACATATTCAGCACTGGAAGCTCCGTGTCAAAATGGAGTGGTACAAAGGAAGAACCAGAACTTGATTAAAGCTACAAGGGAAATATCAAGCTAATTAAGTCTTTCTAAATACCAAAGGGTTGGAGCAGTCAAAACAGTTTGCAACAAGTAAGATCAAGCCTTGATCAGGATGTATACATGAAGACCACTAATGAGTTAATGGCCAATAGGAGCAAACACTGGATAACCTAAAAGTGTTTGGAGAGAATGTTCTACAGAAGGAAACAGTGAAATATTTTCAGTTGTTTGAAGATCTTGGCATTTGTAGCTAAGACGAATAAGGATAATTTTCATGGCTACTCAGTGAAGTCGATAACCTACAGGGCATTTGCGGTTGATTAACAGAAGATGATTGAAAGTCCAAGTGCACAGATCAACAACTCCATGCTCCAAGATGTTAAAGGTGAAATTGATGGTATTGATGATTCATATCCAAGCAGTGGAATGGCAATGTATAACATAACTCATTATTTCAATGAAGCCAGTCAGCAAGGGTAAGGATTTTCAAGGAATCCCAACAACAGCTTAGAGGGAGCAAAAGAAGGGTCAACTAGTCAGACACAATACCATATTAAAAATCAAGAGGAAATTACAAGAACATATCTACTGAGACAAAGGGTTTGATATCAATATTATTCCCAGAGTCTAGTTCTTAAGTGATCCAGATGGTGGAGTAATGATTAGCAGGGCTACTGAGTATGAATGATTAACTCTCTAGTTTTCAATCTGAAGAAGAAACTAAGAAAGTTACAGAAGCTCTGATAGATCCGGATTGATTGAGTAATTGCAAAGCAAGATAGGCTCAATCAGTCAGCAAGCAGATTATAGGGAAGCTGGTATCCAAACCAAATGACAATTTTGTAATTGATACAAGGATAACCAGAAGTCAAACTGGATGGCAATGGCATTGTTACAAGGGACAAGGCCAACTGGATGCCAGGTTATTATCTAAAAGCAATATCTAACAGAAAGTACCAGTGACAAGACTTGAGGATATTCTGACATATCATGCACCTGTTGCACATTCTACCTGGAATTGGACTCTGGTAAATGTGAACAAGTGTACTCCTGGTTGGTGAGTCAAAGGAAGTAGTCAATGCACAACAATTCATGGACTTTGCAGTTGCAAATCTATTGGAATATGTCTATCTCTTCTTCACAAGCTCACTTCAAGTTGGTATGAACTAGTATACTACTCAAGAAATCGTCAAGGACACGGCATGTCACTCTAACTGAAGTTATAGTCAAATATGAACTAGTAGAGTCGTCATATTAATAACTCTCTTATCACTAGGCATGAACATAATGTTATATATGTGTAGTGACATAATGATAATGTTATATATTGGTCTACTAACAAAGTCCTGTGCAAGATTATTTACTAAGTAATTGCAGAGTAGGTATGGAGGAGCGTGTTGGAAAGGTTGCAATTCTATGTGGAATTACTACAAGCATGCCAAAAGAATATTTCTTTTAGAAGCTCAAGTAAACCAAAAGAATGATGGAAAAACAAGTAAGTTAAGGATATTCTGAAGATGCAAAATTTTGGAAGATTCTGAACATGCCAAGACTACTTACCAACAGAGACCACTAAAGCTTGATCAACGCAACTCAGGTATAATGATAAGCTATAGAGGTATGACAAGCTCACTCTTTTACTCAAATGTTAATAGACAACATGTAATGTTCTCAAGATGCCAATGTGCAAGGTTCCAAGTGGATCCTAGAGAATTCAATCTTATAGCTATTAACAAGATTATTAGATATCTTAAGGGACTACCAACTCTTGGAGTAAAGTACCCTACAGATATTGTGCTTAACATGTTTGGCTATATAGATATAGATTATGCAGGTTTTAAGAAAGACAGGAGAAGCATCTCTGAAGCTGTCAACTAAGGTGACAGGAGAAGCATCTCAGAAAGCTATCAACTTCATGGAAGAAGATGGATTTCTTGTTATGATGGTAAATAACTTCAACTCCAACAACTTTGTGGAACACTCTAAGTCAGTGCATTCACACCAGGTATCATTTATTTCGAGAGCATGTCTTTTAGTCAAAGAGTCACTTGCAAAACCACTAATTAAATCACTTGTTAAAGTAAATTTTTCAAGACTGGTTTGTAAGTGTGTGATATCATTCACTGCATATTAGTTGGAAATCCCATATATAAGGAATTCTTAATATAAGTTCACAAGTATTAAATCTTCAATATTTAATGGACTTGTAAATTTATCAGTTATCTAGTACTTAGTGCTACTATCTTGATAATCATGATTACAATGTCATATACATTTGTAGTAATTAATTATTATAACATTAAGTTTGAATATTATTTTAATTGATTTAAATTATGATGGTAGACAATTCCATTCCATTTCAGTCTCATAATTTAAATTATATTAGAATAATATGCAGCATAGTTATTTGTATCTTGTATGAATAATTATGTTACTTTTAGTATTAGTGATATTATTTAGAATTTTTGTTCAAAGTAATCAATGCTTATTTCTAAAATCACTAATATTGAAAGTTGAAGTATTTTCTAAGTGATGTGTATAAAACTCTCAATATTTTATATGCTTAGAAAGTATTTCTAAAATTGTTAATTATCCCGAAAGTGATTGCCATGTATATAAGTCATATATCCTATTGGTGATTATTCAAGGATAACTATAAATATTTAAGTGCTAGTATCTAACTCATAGATATTTAGTATTTATTTATTTGATATTTATTTTAGGTAGTTTGGATTATGGAAATTGAAGCAATTCAATGATTTTATTTGCTCCATAATTCAAACTAACTTAAAATAAACAAGAAGGATGATTGATTATAACTAAATCTGTCAACAATTGATATCTAGTATATTGATTGTAACTTATGTATTATAGGTTAATTATGAGATTTTGGTTCTAGTGAATTTAGCAATGTTTGCATCTCAAGAATTCACTGAAATCAGAATCATGATTGTAGCATGATTAGTTGTATGGTAATTTTTGACTTATATTAGTTAATAATATTTAGTTAAAAGTTCAACTATGAACTAATTGTGAAGTATTAGTATTTGTGGTATTACTTAGAACTCCTCTAAGTAATCAATGCTTATCCTCAGTCACCTATACTAATATAAATAGTATGAAAATTCTTTAAGTACAACTATGGTCAATATGGATAATGCTTTACTAGAAGTAACCATATGTTGTCAACTTACAATAATTTTTATACTTACCTTCAAATTCCTAAATACTTTAATATTATATGCCATACTCAATGGATCAAAGTATATGGAACTTAGAATATTTTTATAAGAATACGAACAAGACAATCTTGGTTAATGTTGCTTTATTTATCGAACCAATATTATCTGAGATATTACAGTTGTTAGGAGTTAACAACTGTATGATATATGAATTTGAATGCTAATGTCTATTTGATAGATAGTTGGTATTTAATTTATTGATATCTTATTTTAATATAGTTGAATTATGATGTTCGACAATTCCATGTCAAATCAGTTTCATCATTTAAATTATATTAAAGTAGGGTGCAACATAATTATTTGTATTTAAAATACTTGACAAGTATCAGTCAATGATATGTTGTTAATATTTTGTTGCAGATAATTGAGAAATTTTAAGTTCTAGTGATTTCACATGCTTTGCTATGTCTGGAAGATTCACTATAATTAGAAATTAGCAGCATAGTCATTCTTATTAAGATTATTTATCAATAAACAATTTTGTTGGTAATAATTTTATAAAGATAGGCTATGGAGCTTTTGACATGAATGAGAATTGCTTAGACTTTACCTTAAGTGATCAATGCTTTTCTAAAAACTCATTCATATTGAAAGACAAAATCTTTCTTTCTCTTCTTAATACTGCTAGGTCATCAGTCGGTGTCTTATCAAATCATTTATCTTTTTAGGCATAAAAACAGACTCGTGCACTCGAACAGTTTTAAGCGAAAAATCAAACTTCTTTCTAAAGTGGTGGTTGCTTATTTCATTAAAATCTTTTGAAATCACTATTATACATCATTTCTCTCAAAAGATTAAATGCATAATTTTCATTCATTATAGATTTTAAGTGCATTTTATTTCTATATTTCCATATGTTCTGTGATACAGGTTCAGCCTCCAATGGCCTTCTTTCATTTGATAGTCATGAGGTTGAAAACCCACAACTTCTATCCCATACTGTAAAGACAAACACTGAAACAGAATTAACCAACACTCTCTTACCACTAAAATGAAGTATGAATGAGCGTGAGGGAGAAAGTGCCTTAGTGCACCACATAAGGAAGGTTCTGAAGTCAACCCAGCAGCTCTGTCTCCTACAAAGATAATAGTATTTAAGCCAAGGCAACTGCTAGCTCCCATACATCTTCTCAAAAAGATGTAATAGCTGAAAAGGCACAGAATCAGTTACTAGATTCATCCTCTCAACATGGTGCGTCTATTTAAATTCACCTATTGGTCAGGATATCCGATGTAGTGTCACCACCTCAAACATAAAAATTCTTGATGCACAAGGATATGTTACACACACAAAGGAAGAGTTGACGGAAATAAGAGTTTTGACCATTTTACAGTCAGATTCTGTTGTTCAAGGTTCTTTAATGGACCAATTGCCTTTACAGGTGTTAGGAGAGGATACTGATCCAATAGCCATATGTCAGTGGTAAGTGTCTACCTCCCCAGGCTTAAATCCCCTGGATGTATTTGCGGATAATGGATCTGACATAGGTGCAGATCGGCAACTTGTTAACAATGATTCAGATTTACCTGATGAGTCACAAGGAAATGTCTTCACAGACATTAGAAGGGAACTTTGATCTTTATGCTAAATTCTTTGGATCATTGTTTACCTTCCCAGATTTCAAATCTGGAACCCTAAAAGGGAAACTAGCAACTTGTAGATTATGACTCAGATTCATCTGACGAGTCTAACAAGGATGGGATTTGCGAACTCCTATTGCACCACCTGTGACCTCCTTAAGGATGGCTAAGGTGATTTTCCTTATAGGTACAACTGGATTTTGGAGTTATGAGAGGAGTGATACACTTGTGAGAATCAGTGTAAACACGAGTGGAAAGAAGAGTGAAATACTTGTGAGTTACACGAAACAGAATCACACACTCACAGTGAGGAAGAAAGAGAAACACCATATCCCATTCCCCATCCCTAAACATGGTTCTTGATACTTCGGTTCTCAAATATGTTTATGATTGGAACCTAACTCTTAGGCCATCTCCAACAGTTGTGATCCAAAAATCCTGTTATGGATTAAAACTACTATATATAATTGCTGTATTTAATACTAAGGAACGTGAGCTCCAAGGCTCGATTTGACTGCTCTTGTGTTTCGTGACTCAATCTACCTTAACAAGATGCCTACGTACCTTGCTGATTGCCAATGATCAAGTCAAAAAACGTAGT
>NW_027418017.1:0-118069 GCF_009905375.1 Apium graveolens
ATATTTTGCTGAACTTCATGTCTACTCAGAAACCTTCAGCTTCTCAGTCAAATGCAGATTTAGACACTGGCTTGGATGATCTTGCGGATGCTACTGAAGATTTGGAACAACAGGAGAAGCAAGATGAGTTTCTTTCACCAAAAGAGGATGCAGCTGTCAATTCTCCTCAGGAAGACTAATCTGCTTTTGATGATATAAGAGGGAGAACTTAGGAGAATTTCTTTTAAGTACTCAATTTCTGAACTTGATTTAGTTTTTGTTGAAGTCTCTGTGGTTTTTAAGAGTTGTTGCATCTGGTACTTGATTTGATGATTTTTGTTTATGTGGTTTGGTTAACTTGTGTGTGGCTATTTTTGTTTTTAAGACTTGTTTATGCATAAGCTGTTACTACTGATTTTGGGAATCTGTTAAGACGTTTATTATGCTGATTGTGATATCTTAAGTGTTAATTTATATTTTGAGATATGCATAGATTTAGGGGAGTTTTATAAATTCTCCTAGATGTGTGTAATCATCAAAAAGGGGGAGATTGTAAATCCCTTAGTTTTGATGATCAACACAGTAAGCTATAATACTGTTATCCAAGCTTGTTTTCAGGTAATCAGCTTAATGACTTTGTCATTCTAAGCATAATTATAGCAAGCTGTTATAAGACAAATTTGTATCTCAGCAAGCTATGATCAATAGTGTCAGAATAACAGCAAGTTAAGATGCACAGTCCAGATTCAATAAGGAAGTCGAATTTCATGGAGATTTTATAGGAACTTCTTTTATATCATTTGTAAGGACTTCTCTAATAAATATACGTGCATTATAGATATAGAGCTCAAGTATTTCATTTTACTTATTCAAATTGATTTCCTAAAGAATAGAAGTTTGTTTTTCTTTCAAACTCTATCTTCTATCTTCTGTTAAAACGTTTTATACTCTACAAAATAGAAGAGATGTTTTCTGAATGTTGTTCATCCTTCTTTCTCTTCTATCTAACGTACACATGAACGTTGGAAACCATCCCAATGATCTTAAATGGTAGAATTGGATTCTAGCCGTTGTAATTTGTTGAGAATGTTTCAAACGTTAATGTGTGGTTATATATGTGGTTTCTTGCAGTTTTATGACTGACGACTTGGCAAGCAAGAACACATAAAACTCCTGATCTTTATTGATTTCAAAATACTCTCGAGCTCCTAATTATATACACGTATTTATTGAAGAGAGTCTATAGTTTGAGTTGTAAACTTTATCATTGATTTGTATTGTTCAAATTGTATTGATTAGTTACTGGATAAGTTGGCTAAGAGAAACAAGGGTTTAGTGGTACTTGCTAGAGGAGTTTGTACTACGGGGTAGTATAATACTTAGAGAGTAGGTTCTTAAACAGGGTTTCAGCAAGCCATTATCAGCAGCGGGTATAAAAGGAGATATATTGTTGTATCTTGTAGTTGTAACTTTTATTGATCAATAATATATTCGCTTACCAAGTTTGGTAAGGGACCGGGACGTAGACCATTGGGGATTAGGGGTCGAACCTGGCTAAAATTCTTGTGTGTTCTATTTACTTTTCTGCACATTATATTCTGTATTGCATTTAGTTATCTCAGCTTACTATCATTGTCAGATTATAGTTCTGTTGGTAAAATCTCAGTAAGCTATTATCGGGTAAAATTAAAAAGTAATCATAGTTAGCCATAATCACCTATTCACCCCCTCTAGGTGTAATTTCAGTTTATACATACCAAATTTTTATATATTATTTTGTTGCCTAAAATTTTTATACCGACCAAATTTTTAATGTTTCGGTAATTATAATAATATTACAATATATTACAAATTATAGATAAGATATTTTTTTAATCGATGAAAAGTGTGTCTAGAGTAGGGGTGAGAAAATTGTGCCTTCATCAGTGAATTGATTACCTAATCTTCTTTTGATCTTTAACTACTTCAATTATAAATTCTTAATGACATCAATTAATAAATTGATTTGAATAATATCATTATAATTAGAATAAAATTAGAATATTTTAAATATAAGAGTAATTAACTAAATTAACACATAACTATACCAACCAAAATTTTAATATTTATTGTATAATATAGTACAATATACATAGCTTATATTTGTTTTTTCTTTATATATTATATATACTTGAATCAGGTGACATCCACCTACTATTTGTATAAATATGTTTCCTCAAATTTATTTTATTTGTTGTATAAAAATCATATAATGAAATTTGATGTACCTGGTTAACCAACACAATAATGAAAAATGAATAGGGGTTGGTTAGTGGTTAGCCCCTTAACCTTAATAGGTAGCTCAATCCCTAAATGAGCGTGTTTGGATTTATAATTTCATGGGTGGAAATATAAACATCAATACACATAGATGGTAAACCATATAATTTTTACCAATCATTTTATTTCAATTCCATTTACGGCTCATTCAAATTTCCAAATCAAATGCCTCTTAGGCTGTTAAAAGATAAAAGTAATGGGTTTCCATTAATGAATGTTTAAAACATCGGTTGCTGAAATGGAACTGTTGTTAAAATTGTTAGTAAACATCGGTCCAAAACCGATGTGAAAAATAGGGATCTTTTACTCAATTTTTAGCATTTTACATATCAGTTGTGAACCATTATTTATTGACATTTTTCTTGTGATATATATAAAGACATAATCTTATATATTCGATATCGAAATGACCGATGGACATCTCAATCATGTGTAGCACCTTTATATCTTGGAAAATAATGAACTAACGTATATATCCATAATATACGTTTGACGTTTTATGAACTGGCGTATAAAATAGAGTCAAATGACCATAATATGTCTCCCTCCTCAAAATTCAACGTGTAAATCATTATATAAGTTGCATTTTTTAATTATTGTGCGACGTAAAATCCACAACATGCTTTATAAATTATAAGTCATTCCCCATATAAAATATTTACATAATCTAGTTTTACTTTATTTTACATTAAAATATTATATATATACTAAGACTTCATTCTGCAAAAGGTACTCACAAGTACAAAACATACTCCAATATTACAAAATCTACATAGTTAAGAAAAACCT
The DNA here is from genome assembly GCF_009905375.1 of Apium graveolens. NCBI lineage: Eukaryota > Viridiplantae > Streptophyta > Magnoliopsida > Apiales > Apiaceae > Apium > Apium graveolens. The sequence continues at coordinate 3,088 of NW_027418017.1, forward strand.
ACTCACACATCTTTTTCTTCAATTTACAATTTTAAAAAAAACTACATCTCACTTCCAATCATAATGTGTAATATAAAACCTACTTCAACTACTTATTAATACAAAACCTACTATTTATAGAAAATAATTCCATTCTGAAAAACCTACTCTCCACCATACTAAATGCTCTAGCTAAGTACTCCAAAACTTACTTCATAATACTTAAACCTAATCCATTCTATAAAATATACTCGATATAAAATCATTCTTCGTGCTATAAAACTTAGCCCATGGTACTAAAACCTACTCCACCCTTCAAATAAAAATGAAAGAAATCACGTATTCGCGATATTGTATTATGGTGCAATTTATATAAGAAAAAATCTTTCCTCACAAAAAAATACAAAATCTATTCTTCTTTAATTTTAGATTATATCTGTAATTATAGTTTATATATGTGTTTGAATCCATTGTGCAAAGTAGTGAAGCATCATTAAATGAATACATGAATGTACTCGAGATAATTGAAATTAATATATTTTTCTAGATTTACTGGAAAGTTTTTATATGTTACATTAAGAAAATCAACATATACCTACTCAATTCATGAATGACAGTGCTGTTATTTCAATTCAGTGCCACAGTGGACGAATACAATAATTAAAGCCTACATTAATTAAAGCCTCAATGACATTAGCTACAACTTTACTTTTAATTTTTGCACGGGACTACGCTGGGCGAGGGTTGGATCCAGCCCATGTCAAATTTTCTATGCCCATTTAATATGTAGTCTTCATTCTGGCCTTCTACAAGTCTAGCCCAATTAAAAAAAATTTAAGCCCAACTCACGTAACAATCTATCATTATAATAGTTTACCAAAATTAGGTAGACCAGTACATTCCATTGTGATGTCGTAAATCAAAGCAAATTGAGGGGGGCACCTAGATGAAGTGCTACTCTTTATAAAAAAAACAAACCCCATATTAACAAAAATTGGCAGTTCGCCCGATATTTATGAAATTTAATATAATTTGCTCTATCCTAGAATTCTTTTCTAATTTGATATTTTTGTCAAATGTTGTTTAGATATCTCTACTTAGTTATACCGATAAATTACTTTCATTTTTTTATTTATCCTTTGATACACCATCAAAAATAAAAATCTAAGAAATATTTAAATAAATATTATAAATTTACATTAATACATATTAAATAAATAGTTTCAAATTTAAATTACAAGATTTGACCACATTTCACTAAAAGAGTGTATGGTCGAATTTAGGATTAGGTTAATTTTATATTATATTTTGTTGTCCGGAAACTTTACACCGACCAATTTTTTATATTATATTTTCTTGCGCGAAATCTTTATACCGATCAAATTTAATGTTTCTATTATCCATTAAAAAAAATTAAAATTCTCATATCACCTATATTTTTTCATCATCATAAATATTTGTACATGTGATACATGTTATGATATTATCAAAGTTTTAAATTAAAATAATTTTATTTGGTTTGCCATTTTAACAGTCAAGCATTAGTTTCACTAGTACCGCTAAATAGCGTTTAGTCCTGAATTGGTATTTTGATATTTTTAAAAAGATTTTTCATCGATCCAACCATATGGATGTCAAAATTTATATATGTTACTCATATAACCAAGTTTCATATCAAAAAAATTATTTTCTTTGCCATTTTAACGGTCAAGTATCAGTTCGACTAGTACCGTTAAGTAGTGTTTAGTCCTGATTTGGTGTTTTGATTTTTTTAATATATTATTGATCAATTCAACCATATGGATGTTAAAATTTATATATGTTAGTGATATAACCAAAGTTTCATAATCAAAATAATTTTATTGTGTTTACCATTTTAGTAGTCAAGCATCATTTTAGTAGTCAAACATCAGTTTGACTAGTATAGCTAACTAGTGTTTAGTCGTGAATTTGTATTTCGATTTTTATAAAAATATTTTTCATCGATCCCAACCATATAGATGTCAATAGATGTACATATTAATGATATAACCAAAGTTTCAGATCAAAATAATTTTATTTGATTTTCCATTTAAGTGTTAACATCAGTTTGACTAGTTAACTAACTACTGTTTAGTTTTGAATTGGTGTTTCATTTTTTTTTAAAACAATTCATCGATACAACCGTATGGATATCAATAGATATAAATATTACTGATATAACCAAAGTTTCATATCAAAATAATTTTATTTGGTTTGTCATTTTAACAGTCAAACATCTATGTGACTAGTACGGCTAACTCATGTTTAGTCTTGAATTGGTGTTTCAATTTTTTTTAAAAATATTCTTCATTGATCCAACCCTATGGATATCAACAGCGATATATATAATAGTAATATAATCAAAGTTTTATATCAAAAATAATTTAAAAAATGATTGTATATTCAATCAAATTCGGTCAAATTAAGTCTGGTCGACTTAACTTTAGGAAAATTTCGTAAGGTAATAATTGACTTGAGTGTATTATAGTTGTTATCCTCACATAGTTTAATCCAAGTTCACTTTATCAATGAGTAGACTATCGTATCAAATCAACATTTAAGCGTGGCCACGCATTTCATAGTCTAGCTCACACAAGAGGCCAATAATATCACTCCTAGAATTAGGAGGGTTAAATCTCATCTAGATCATTCATATTTCTCATACGATTCATAATATATCCGAAATACACTTTTATCATTACCCGGTCAAAGGTAACTTTTAATGTAATCAAAGTACATTAATTCTCGTATAAATATACAATACTTTTTATAATTTTTAAAAAATTATATTATAATATTAGAAGCAATTAAGGTATATGTGATTATTTGCCGACTTATTTTGTTAAAGTTTTCTATTTTTTTCATCAAATTAAAAGGTGTTAAAGATAATTACTAAATTAGGTGTAATTATAACCGAATTTTATTTTTATAAATTGCAAATGATGACCTATTTAAATTTTTTATTTTATATTATATAGTCGGTGACTATACAAAATATATGAATTAGGTAGTCTTGTGCATATCAAAAATGCATAATGCATACAAAGTAATAACAACTAACAAGTTTGTGTTTTACACTAATAACTAGCTCATCATAACCGATTTGGACAATAAAAATTGTTGTACATAATTATATTATTATAATTATTTATTATATTAAAAACTAATTATTTATTTCGGTTTCTAAACTACTCTATGTGATATATCAAGATATTATTTTCTCCGGTATTTAACTACTCATAGTTCGACTTATAAGATAAAAATAATATTTTTAGTATAAATAAAAAGGCCGGATAAAGATTGGTTGAGCCAGATTTTTAAAAAAGGATTTTCAAAAGCCCCATCTGATCCGTTTCTAAAAAACTGGGCTTTTAAAAGTTTTGATAAAGCCCGGCCCGATAAATAGTGTATCTCTAGTCCTCATGTACACAATTTAGTAAAAAAACTTCATACAAATACACTTCTACGTAAGTAGACATATCCCCAATATTGGTTTAATTATACCACGTGATAGTTTGTACATGTATTTTGTGAATAAGACCGAATGTAGCTTGACCCCGGCTGATAAACCATCGAAAATTAGCAAACAACGTATATTTATAATTTTCAAGAAAATGACCCCAATGGCCCCCAAGTCCTATATACGTCAAAACACTTACTATATAAGTGTATAAGAGTTTGTGAGTTAACACACGAATTATTTGCACACATACAATTTATATACAATTTTTGCCATGTCTAATCTCGGATTTATGCAGTCTTCATTTCTATTTCTTGGATCTTTATGTTTTCCATTAAAATAACAGGTTTTAGTTCTCAAACACTTTATTTGTCCTGCATGTGTATTTCATAATAAATTTTGTGTTAAGAGTGTGAAATTCGCATCTCAGGTTCAATCTCCAGGGTTTCCAACCTCATATGACATGACGTGATTTAACATTTTTAGTAGCATTAATTGAAGTTGAAAGATGTCTAAATTAGTTGGCATGGGGTGTCAACTTGAGTGTCAAAAATTGACATCTAGGGTGCCAACTTCATTTGCAATCCCAATGTGATTTCAATGGTGTATAAAATATCATTTTTCTAATATATTTTTAATATACGTTTTTTTATTGAATTACTGAATTTGACATCTTTGGTGCCAACCATTACGGTTTTTTCTTAACGAAGAGTGCTAAAATTGATATGGAAGAAAGAAAATTTAAAATATAATATTTTTGATTATGTTGCAAAATTAGCATCCATTAATCATCATATATGCTCTAAAAAGTATTATAATATTTAGCATTAATGTATGTAAGTTAAGTGTGTATTTTAAAGACTAGAAACTAGAAATATGATGAAATTAGAAAAATATTATTTTCAGAGTTAATATTTTGTTTCCGGGGAAAAAATTGAATGATAGTACCAAATTACTCCCGGCATTCACAATCACTACAAAAAAAAATAATTATTCCAATCACTTTTGTGACGCCCTCAATCTCGGGGTTAGGAAATGAGGACCCTCGCACCTTTAAACTATGATTAAATAAGCATAACCCCGATAAACTAATAACAGGATTAAGTTTGAGACAAGATTACAACTACCAACCAGAAAATATATATTACAACCCAAAATAATATTAAATTTACATAATTGATTCCGACTTGGAACCAACAGATTACCCATTGTATCTTTACAAACTTTCCGACTAAGCGCTTGCTCACACACAACCTGTACTACCTGCTCTGGAACCTAGAAGCCTACAACACGGTAGGGGCCACCAGGTACCTCTGACGAGCAGTGCGCCTAAGTCTGGCCATCCTCTTGCTTAACTGTCATGGTTAGAATAAAGCATAATCTATGAGTATAAACTTATGAAGTAACTAAATGACAGTTCTATGATGCAATAATCAATATCTATTCAAAATTACTTTTAAGGCATTCTCTTTTAAAACTCTAGGTGGCAGATTTCTATCTTTGGGCTAGGGAAGGTTTACGAAGAGATAGTTGGGTTTTCAAGAATCAAGGTTCAAGATAAGGCAAAATCTGACATTCATCACAAATCATTAACAGGATCTCAAGGATCTTTCAAATGGAAAGCGAGAATCTATTGATCTTTGGGAATCAATTGCATGATTGATAATAATATCAGAATAAGAATCAGGGTTCACAAGCTATTAAATTGGACTAGCCCCGCTAGTCTATTATATCTGGACTACTCCCACTAGTCTCTTATTTGGAAAACCTTGTGTTGGAAAAGAAAGGTTTTACTAAGGTCATTTTATCATTACCAAAAATATGAAATCATTCAGACACTTTCAAGTCAAAAATCATTCTTATGTTCAACTTCAGGGATTCAAAGAAATCAATTGGATCAAGACAATCAAATACCAATGCTATGGTCAAGATCAAATGACAAAAAGGATCGTAAGTTAAGGAATCAGATCAGTCTTAGAGATCATTACGGAATAAGGTATACAAAAGAAATATATAGGTTGTTTAACACAATATGCAAGGGTGTTCACAAAGGTCCTTATAAGGTTAATAAGAATTCAAAGTATCAAAAGGAATGAATAGGCAATAAGGGTATGAATCAAGAAATTTACAGTAAGGGTTTAAATAATAATCAAATCAAGTCATTACAAGAGCACTATCAGGATGTTTCAAGGAATCAATAATAGGTATGGTACAAGAATCAATATCAGGGTTCAAGCATCAATAACAGATTATCACAAGTATTATAAAAGATCAATACTCTATCATGGCATCATCAGTATCCTTTCAATATATGACTTATACAAGTAGGCAGAGTTACTTTCCTGAATTTGCTTTCCTGTTTTACAAGGGTTGAACTACTGCCACCTAGTACACCTTTCCCTTTCCTAGCCTGAATGCCTTCACGCTCTGAATCTACAATCCAAAATCAAAACCCTAATTAAATTCCCACTCGACGTTCTCGGAACGTTTAACAATTACCCCTTATCGCAATATCCTAAGTGTAGATATACTAAATCATAATCACAAAGCACATTTATACCATATACTCGTATACTTTAAACCAAATAGTCATCGAATCACATATTGCGATGCAACCATAACACATAGCATACAATCCTTATATCCAAACTCTATACTTTGAGCTATAATAACAATTATACAATATTATATCAAAAAGATTCAATCCTTCCTTTTATTTCCCATAATTCGAACCAAAACATTAAATAAACCAAATAATAATTAAAAATCTCTCATCATTCACTTAGTGAAATCTTAGGATCGAATCAATTACTTTTATACCTATAAACCATTCGGCTATAACACAAAACACGAGCGAGAAATCAAACGATTCTTTTAAATCCTAAGATGTGGGGAGAGGCTGTAAGACATGCCATTTATATACTGAACCGCCTACCAACCAAAGCACTGACCGGAAAAACTCTGTATGAAGCGTGGTTGGGAACAAAGCCACGGTTAGATCACATATGTGTGTTTGGTTGTCTTGCACATGTGAAAGTCCAAAGCAATGGGTCGGGGAAGTTGGATGGCAGGAGTGTTAACATGATTTATATTGGAAAGGAACCAGGTACTAAAGCCCATAGGCTATACAACCCAACCACTGGTAGAGTACATATTAGCCGCGATATGGTATTTGAAGAAGGAAAAGGGTGGAACTGGGAACATCACGAGATAGAAGGTAAGACCTCTCCTTACACTTTTATAATAATTGATACACGAACTGGTTTACAGGAAGAGGGCGAGGAGGCCAATTTTCCCTCTGTTCATACACCTGTTTCTCAGAATAGTAGTACTCAGGGGTCTGTTTATGGTGAAAATAACTCTGCATCAGCAAGGAGCTCGAGTTTTGCCTCAGAGATGACTGGAAGCTCGAGTGAAGCACCTCCTCGGTTCCATTTACTGAGCGACATTTATAACAATACTGAAGAAATAGTGATACCTGATGAGGAACTGCTACTGATTGGAATTGAGGAACCAAAAAATTTTGAAGAAGTAAAAAATAGCGAAGACTGGAACATGGCTATGAGAACAGAGCTTAAAGCAATTGAAGTCAACAAAACCTAGGTTCTTACAGACTTACCAGCAGGACGTAAACCTATAAGCCTGAAATGGGTTTATAAAATCAAGAAGGACACCGATGGTGATATAGTGAAGTACAAGGCCAGACTTGTAGCACGGGGGTATGTACAGAAAAAGGGCATCGACTATGATGAAGTCTTTGCGCCGGTAACTCATATTGAAACAGTGAGGCTACTACTAGTATTGGCGGCGAAATAAGGGTGGCAGGTACACCATTTGGATGTAAAATTGGCGTTCTTAAACGGTGAATTATTGGAGGAAGTGTATGTATAACAACCTGTGGGTTTTGAAAAGAAATGTGAAGAACATAAAGTATATCATTTATTAAAAGCACTATATGGACTCCGACAGTCACCAAGAGCCTGGTACTCTCGCCTAAATAAGTATTTGAAAAATCTTGGCTTCTCTAGGTGCCCATATGATCATGCAGTGTACACACGACCTGAAGGGCCTGAATGTTTAATAGTAGTCGTGTATGTGGATGATTTGCTGGTAACAGGGTCAAAAATGGAGAATATCATGAAGTTCAAGAAATAAATGTAAGCTGAGTTCGATATGAGTGATCTGGGGATGTTGGCTTATTACCTTGGTTTAGAAGTGAACCAGGGAACAGGTTTTATTGAGGTGAAGCAGACCACATATGTAAAATGCATACTGGAGAAGGTAAATATGCAGACGTGCAAACCAGTCCGGTTTCTAATAGATTCTAAAGTGCATATAGGAAAGGATGAAGGAGGTGAACTGGTAGACTCCACTCTGTATAGAAGCATAATTGGTGAGTTAAGGTATTTAGTCCATACACGCCCGGATATCTCTTATTCTGTGGGTGTGTTGAGCAGATATATGGAGAGCCCAACGCGACTGCATCCCAATGCTGTGAAGAAAGTATTAAGGTATATTAAGGGAACTCTTGATTACGGTTTGGTATACAACGTTGGATCTGGGAATTACTTGCTGAGTGGCTATTCAGATAGTGATCACGCAGGGTGTGTAGATGACAGAAAGAGTACAACAAGTATGGCATTCTATTTAAATGAAAATTTGATAACCCGGGTCTCGCAAAAACAGAGGTGCGTGGCATTATCCTCATGTGAGGCTGAGTTTATGGCGATTACCACAGCTGCTACACAAGGGATTTGGCTGCAAAATTTGTTGAAACAAGTGGTTGATGTTGCACCGGGTCCGTTGATAATTTTTGTGGATAATAAATCTGCAATTGATTTAACAAAGAACCCTATCATAAATGGTAGGAGCAAGCATATAGATATGCGATTTCATTTCATTAGAGATTGCGTGGAATATGGTGAAATAGTTGTGAAGTATGTGAAGATACAGGAGCAGAGAGCTGACATATTGACAAAGCCATTGACAGCACTGAAGTTTGAAGAAATGCGGAAGCTCCTTGGGGTCAAAGATTTGATCAGACAAGTTTAGATAAAGGGAGAGGTTGTTGAAATTATATTTAATCTAAACTTGTATCAAATTATTAAATTAGAGTTGGATTGAATAAGTCTTAGTGTAGTGGAGACATTTTAGGAGTAAATGTTAACGTTAGGAGAAATTGTAGGACTTACTTGGTTTATGCTTTCCTAGTTTCTAGCATTAGCAGTGTTTTGTTTTGCATTTATAAGCTGTAAAAACCATGAGGATAATGAATGAATATATCCATCTGTTTCCCTCCACAAGAACAAGAAGCCCAGATATATTTCACAGACACACATTTATCTTACTCGAACATTTTTTTCTTTCTGGATCAGTTATGTACACTTAATTTATATTTTTTTCTCATGTGTGTTTAATGATGCTTACATATAAAATATTCTTATGGTTTCTTATTATGTTGTGTCTGTGTTTTACTTGAAACTCAGCAAGATGTGCTTGTATGCATTTCTATTATTGATTTGTGTGTGTATTGTTTATGCTTACCCATTGATGATATTTTTCTTAATTACAAAAAAATTAGGCATATGTGGATGATCATTCATAAACCTCAAGACGATCTTAGGCAGTGTTGAACTCCTTATCTTAATTACTAAAACAATACAGAAAATAAATACCTGTTTGTAAACCAGGTAATGTCCTACAAAATAGGAAACTAACCTCCTAACATAACTCCACTACTGACCATATATTCTACTACTTCCTAAAACATCTCAAATAGCTGAAAGACCAAGTCCCAGCATACAACTCGATAAATAAACACCTAAACAAAAATATTATTTAATTAAACAAGTTAAAAATAAAAACCAACAAAGACCTCCTAAGGACGTCGAAGCAATTTGTGACATAGCTTCTGTATATATAAAGCCTGGTAATGATAAATAGACAGCATAGAATTTATGTTACAAATAAGCATAGCCAATTTAACCACTACATTACAAATTTCCTATTTAGTGCAGGAACCCAAGATTCTGTTTCAAGCTACATCTCAATTCTTTATAGGAATGGCTTCTATAGTTCAATCTGAGATGACGATTATCAACCGATATTTTATAAGATTTTACACCAGTCACCGTTGACACATACATTGTTATTTGTCTTACAAAATTGGATCGTGTAATTGATGCTTTATTTACCATTTGCCAGATTTTATAATTGGGTGGCACTAGTCGAGGATGTGTCTGAATCCACAGTGGAAGTATAGGGTGGTTCATCTTATAGCTCTCTTGCGCAGTTTATCCAGGATGTTAAGAGTGACATTTAGACGGGACCAAGAAACTTGTAACTAAACAAGAAAAATATGCGGAGCTTTTCACTGAATTGTGGATCGGGGCTCATTTATATATACAAAAAGGTACTTTCTGCTTTTTAATTTTATAGATATGAATGGTCATCAAGTTCCAAAAAAGACATACTCCTCTGTCCCACCCATTTCTTTACACTTTCCTTTTTGGAATGTCTCATCCAATTCTTTACATTTCAAAATTTACCAAAATTAGTCAATGAGTCCCATCACTTTCCCCCTTTTCCTCCCTTTTCACACTACTTTTACTCCACTATCTCTTTTTTATATATTAAAAATTAATGGGTCCCACCACTTCACCCACTTTTCTTTTTTCACTACTTATACATATTTCTTAACCTCTGTGCCCAAACCAAACGTAAAGAATTGGTCGGGACGGAGGGAGTAATGTCTTTACACTAAAAATATTTTCCTCATTAAAAAGCATATTATTCGCACTTTGGTACAACTATTTATCAAACCAAATATACTTGTTATAGTCATAAACCTTGTAAGTCATTAATTGAACACGGTAATTTTTCCTAATTTCGATACACGGTAATTTTTCCTAATTTCGATTTGTAGACCAAATTTTATGTACCGGATGTAATAAAATAACTATTAGATGCGCACCGTTGGGGTTTTTAGTGAATTTTAAGCTTATATTCTCTACTTAAATCGAGTAAGCATATTTTCTGGGTTACATCTCCCCAATTTTTATTGGTATATACTACATTAATAACAAAGCCACCACAAAATTAAAACCACCAAGAACTACTATTCTACCTTTCGGATTGCAGTTTAGTTGTTTAAATATATATGTTGCTCTATATAGGCTCTGCACCTTGAGGGCTGAAGGGACTGAACAGAGTTCAGGCCAAATGACTTTAAAATTTCCCATATAATAATATACATTAGATAAAAATACACACCAAAGATTAGTGCATGCTTTTTTGATGTAAAAATATAATTGACCGTTTACTACAATGGCTATAGCCAAAACCAAATTTGTTTACATAACTGCCTAAATTTACCAAGTGCATTCAGACTGTTTGTAAGTTGAGGCCCCAAACTCATTTCTTGTTAGCACTTACCAACTTATTAAAATATTTGATCCAATAGCAATCTACTCAAATAAATGTCTGATAGCAGTTTGGCATAGATTTCTGCAAGCATGTAAGAATTACGTAGACAATTATAAGATATTGAACATACCTGGTTTTCCTCCATTAAGGATAGCTCCTCCATTAAGGATAGAATTTTCAACTGGTTCAATACCATATACCTACATAAATGGATGAAAGCTATATACATGCACAAACAAGACCTTTCTTTGTGCATTGAATATAAATTACGTAGGAAAGCTCTCACCTTTATGTTTGAATTCTTTTCCTTTAAGAGTTTCTTACTACTAGTTATAGTACCTCCAGTGCCTATTCCCGCAACAAAGGCATCCACTTTACCTTCAGATCCAATCCATATCTCTAGACCAGTAATCTCATAGTGAATTTATAGAGTGAAAAAAATTTAAAAGTTATACCCTGCTAATGTCACTTCATGTGATATAATACTGGTGTAAGTAAACCTTCGAATTTGCAGGATTCATGAATTGCTGAAAAAAGTGACCATTTGGTGTCCTTTCAAGTATCTCTTTGGCTTTTTGGAAATTCCAGCAACACCATTGGATTTATCAGTTAGGTACAACTCTACTCCTAAAGCTAGTAAAATAATCTTTCTCTCAATGCTATAATTTTCTGGCATAACCAGAATAAGTTTGGAATCTACCTCCTCATCCATACTAAGCACACAATTACAGATAAATATAAAATTGCACTGGACATAAACAAACACACAAGTATTAATTTATTTAAATAAGCAAATTTAAGCATATTCAAAATCATATATTATTTCAAATGAGAAACTATGCAACCTAGAAGTCTTAAATCCAAATTGAAATTCATTTGAACCTAATTGCATATACATAATATAAAGAATAAGAATTGATCAAGGATGGCCAACAGGAATTGGCCTGTGTAGAAGTAAATGCAGAATATTCTATATTTAATTAGTATTATTCCTTAACAGGAGATTGATATCTTTATATCAATATAGAAGATATTTAGGAACTGATTAGAGAATAGTTTGTTATGTGTACAGCTAGATTGATTGTACTACAGCAGGCCCTTCGTCATAAATATATTTCAATATTTTATTCTCTTCGTTATGGTATCAGAGTTAGGCTCAAAACCTTATTTTTCATCTAATTATTTAGCCATTGATAAATACCAATAGCCAATGACAAAAGCTCCACGGTTTTAGATGACAATTTTGTCAACTCGAAAAAACCCTCAACCGGTGTTTCCAATCTTTCTCTTAAAAACCAACCTTCTCTCCAAATCACCATTCATAAGTTAAATGGTCAAAATTTTTTGCAATGGTCACGTTCAATGACTTTATACCTTCATGGCAGAGAAAACTGATACCTCATTTGCCAAATGGGACTTGGAAAATTCTTTGATAATGGCATGGCTCATAAATTCTATGGAGGTGGATGTCTGAAAAACATATATATTTCTTTCTACTGCTCAAGAATTATGGGACGTTGTTAAAAAGGCCTATTCTGATCTTGAGAACTCTGCTCAAGTGCTCGAACTCAAGTCCAAACTTCGTGATCAATGACAACAAAATATCACGGTAACACAATTTTATAATGCTCCCAATAATCTCTGGCAGGAAATTGATTTATTTTATGTGCCTAATTGGAAGTGTAAGGATGATGCATCTTTTTATCAAAAGATGCTCGATCTTGAAAGATTATTTAATTTTCTTCATGGATTGTACCGTAAATTGGATGAGGTTCGTGGTCGTATTCTTGGAAAGTCTCCTATTTCTTCTGTTCGTGAAGCATTTGCAGAAGTACGTAGAGAGGAGAGTCAGAAGTGTGTCATGATGGGTCCAACTAATACTGTAGAAATTGATAATTTTATACTTTATATTCGCAATCACTCTGCGCTTGCTGTCCGTGACCCTAATTTTGGTAGTGACTTTCGTGAAACTCCCAAAGAGCGTCCTTGATGTACTCACTGTAACAAGCATGGGCATCTGGTAGAAAAATATTGGGCTGTCCATGGAAAACCACTAGACTGGAAACCACGTGCTCCTTCTAAACAAGCACACACTGTTGTCCAGGCCGAACAATTTCCATTCACAGCGGAACAGATTAATAAAATCCATCAGCTTTTAAATGCCAATACTTCTTCTAAACCGACAATTATATCTTCCAAGTCAGGTATTCTTATTGCCCTACTGTATAAAACTCATCTTGGATTGTAGATTCAGGTGCCTCAGAACATATGACTGGTCAATCCCATCAGTTCAATTCTTACCACCCTTGTCTAGGTAATTTAAAAATTAAAATTGCTGATGGCACTCTTTCGACGGTGGCTGGTACAGGATCAGTTGTCTTATCTCCTCATATTACTCTTAAAAATGTTCTTCATGTTCCAAAACTGACATGTAACCTTCTTTCTGTCAGTAAACTTACTCTTGACCAAAAATGTGAAGCTAAGTTTTCACCCTTATGTAATTTTCAGAATATATCATTGGGGAAGACAATTGGGAGTGCGAAGGCGTGTAATGGCTTGTATTATTTTGATGTAGATCTGCCCTCTTCTTAACTGAATGAAAACACCATTTTTGGATATAATATTTCTGGTTATGATGATATTATGAGATGGCATTATAGGCTAGGCCATCCTAGTTTTCCCTATATGAAATACTTGTTTCCTGAATTTTTCATAATAAAAGCCTGAACAAGTTTAAGTGTGAAGTTTGTGAATTCGCAAAGCATACTAGAACAGTTTTTCGCTCTCGTCCTTATAAAGCTTCACATCCATTTTCTTTAATTCACAGTGATATATGGGGTTCATCTAAAGTTTCAAACATCACAAATACATGTTGGTTCATTACGTTCATTGATGACCATACACGTGTGACTTGGGTATATCTTCTTAAAAATAAATTTGAAGTTGCAGCTCAATTTAAAAAAATTTATTCCATGATTCAAACTCAATTCAATGTCAATACTCAAGTGTTACATACTGATAATGGAACTGAATATTTCAATTTTATCTTGGGGGATTACCTTCTTTCGCATGGCATTATACACAAAAGCTCATGTGTTGGCACACCCCAGCAAAACGGGATTGCCGAAAAAACCGCCATCTATTAGAAGTAGCCAGAGCTCTTATGTTTACCATATATGTTCCAAAACATTTTTGTGGGGAAGCTATTCTTACGGTTGCATATCTTATTAATAAGATGCCGTCACGAATTTTACAATACAAAACTCCACTCTCAGTCCTTCTTACAGTTTATCCTAATATCCATCTTCTCTCTAATCTTTCTCCAAAAACATTCGGTTGCACCTCTTATGTTTATGTGTTAGGACCAAATACAAAATTTGATCTTCGTGCCCAAAAATGCATCTTCTTAGGATACTCCTCGACTAAAAAAGGATATAAATGTTACAATCCTGATCCACGATGCATCTATGTTACATTGGATGTCACATTTATGAGGAGCAGCCATTTTATTCCAATACTTCATTTGAGGGAAAGACAAAGAGTGATTCTTCGTATTGGGACACATGTTTTCCTATATCCACACCAAACATATATCATATTGATTCCAATGTTACATCTGATAGCACTCATAATCAGTTACAAGAAAATACAGGGCATCAACCTCAACAAAGTAATAAAGACGCTAGTCTATTCCCGGCGTCGAAAGAAATATTAAGTAATACAGTCAACTAAACTTCCAGCAACCCATGAGTCTGAACTATTGAAAAATCATTTTGTAAGTAATCTCATCAATCCTATTGTACATGATTCTATTCCTAACCATGAGTCTTCTAACGTGTTAGAAACAGAATTATCTATTGCTAAAAGAAAAGGTGTGAGGAGTTGTATTATGCATCTTATATTTAATCATATATGTTATAGCAAGCTCACCCCAAAGTTTAAAGCTTTTAATGAAAACATTGAGGAAGTGGTTATCCCTCGAAAAATCAATGAAGCTCTTTCACATCCTGAATGGAAAAAGGCTTTTAATGAGAAAATAGAAGCATTGGAAGACAATAACATATGAACAATAGTTGATCAACCAAAGGACAAACATGTGGTAGGATGCAAGTGGGTGTCTGACGTAAAATACAAAGCTGATGGAACTTTAGAAAGATATAAAGCAAGATTGGTAGGAAGAGGTTTCACTCATAAATATGGAGTGGATTATACAGAGACGTTCGCACCAGTTGCCAAATTGAACACTGTAAGAATCTTATTGTTAATAGCTGCTAATCTTTATTGGCCCTTGCATCAACTGGACATCAAAAATGTTTTTCTCAATGGAAATCTTAAGGAATAAGTGTACATGAAAATCCATCCTGGATCTGAAGGAAGATATGGGAGTGGAACTGTATGCAAGTTAACAAAATTAATTTACACTACAAGAAACAGGTCAAAAGACATCGGTTATAAACCGATGTTAAAAAAATTTAAAAGTGTTATCTTTGCATGTTTAGAGAAAGGTCTAGAGTTTTAGACATCGGTTTGAGACCGATGTCTAAGATACCAGTAGACAACAGTCCTAACTTAGAAACTGATGTCTTTTTTCTAATATATTACATTTTAACACATGATCACGAGTTCAATAATAGTTTATGTTTTAATTTCTATCAATTTAAGCATGTGACACACAAAGAAAAAAAAGACAAAGACAACGTTTATGAAAATTTGGACGTTGTAAATAAGTACTTTTAACATCGATTATTTTATGAACTGATGTAAATTATAATATTAGACATCAGTTATGTAAGCTTGTATTTGAGATAACTTTTGAGATGTTGTTAAAGATGTAATTTAACATCGATCATCTTAAACTAAATTGATGTTTTGTTCATAAAAGACATCGGTTGCTATATAATAAGCTGATGTCAAACCTCCATAGGACATCAGTTATTTGTTAGGTTTGATTGGTATATGAATCCTGTTCTTGCATACATATAAACCAAAACTATATCACAATAGCCAAATGTATTTTCATCAACAAACATCTAATACCACCAGTTTTTTAACATCCAATATATTCTAATATTTTATAGTGTTAGCACCAGTTTACATCCAAACATCCACCAAAATACAAACATCTAAATTATGATCATAATTACACATAATTACCTTTTACCAAAATACAAATATCTACATTACAAAATTTGTTTGTGCAAGTCTATGAGCTACATGCCTACAAGAACAAAATGTAGTTGTCCGCTATAATACCATTCACGCGAAGCTTATAACAAGTAGACTTTTCCTTCCCTGCTTGTCCATCGTGGAAGATGCTACAGTTGTGCCTGCAACATAATTGCAAACCAATCACTTCAACTATTAAAAGATACTATGAACTTGCATAAATAAAATAATTGATGTCCCAACGAGAGCACTAGTAAAATAAGAGACTTTACTAGCACTGCAGAAAATAGAAGTTGAGTAATATACAACAGCGTTTATACCAACCAACTATTTGAACAGGAAGAGTACAGCACCAATATTGACAACTGCACTGAAAATTATATCGATCAAAAATCATAATGTTTTATTCTATTATCTAGGACACTCGAGAAACTGCCATACCTACTGCCAATAGGACAGTGGGGATGGCTGCAATCCCAAACATAGTCCTCCACCTGACCCAAGAAAACAAAGAATCATAATTTTTACATAAGAAGAAATATTTTAATAGCTGGGATATATCAGTGATTAATTACATATTAGTATATTGTAGCCAAATATTTCTATTAATCTATTGTAGCCTGTAAGGCTTGTTGCACACTCTCGTAGATGGCCTCAATGTTAGTAATTAACACCACTTAAATTTAGGTAATGCACAATGCAGGCAAACTGAAATAGCTAACCAAGCAAGCCATTTATGATTTACCCAACTGAATACAACACCAATTGCAAAGGGAGAGCCAAGTTTGTACCTGTAAAAATTTTAACTGACAAATTTCATCAAATAATCTGCATTGCCGGTCAGTCTATAACAAGATAACATACTAGCATAGCTAATGTTAGATATATTTGATAATGTCATAGCTAATATAATTTATGTTTAGATTTCAGATCTTACTTAACAGGACAAATCAGTACTTAACCGTTGATCAGTACTTATACTGGAAGTCAGGACTTAAGGATATCAGTACTTATATTATCAGGAGATAATCATCAGAAGTTAGATATCAGAACTTAAGTGCTGAAGGACGATCAGATAAGGAAAGTAGCTGATTAAAGGAAAGAAGATCAAGATAAACATAAGAAGAGATATGCATGAAGAATGAGTTACGTGAAGAATGGAATACTTGGAAGAAAAGATATCTGATTGATATATTTTAGGAAGCAGAATTATATTCCATATCAATTAGCGATTATCTTGTAACTGTGTAGTATATAAACACATACATAGGGTTTACACTATAAGTGTTATCATATTCGAGAAGATTATTCATTATAACCCTAGCAGCTCTCGTGATATTTGTTCATCACTGAGAGGTAACAGTTCCATACTGTAACAGAGTTTATTGTTTCAATAAAGTTTGTTTTCTGTTACTTAAGATATTAAAGTTGGATTTGATTGTATTATACACTGTATTCACCCCCTCTACAGTATGTGTGACCTAACAAGTGGTATCAGAACTTATCTGTTAATACACATACAGTTAAAGATCCAAACACAATCATGTCTGACACAGAAACTCCAACTAAGCCTACCAAAACTGAGGAACCACCAAAGACACAAATTCAGAGTCGGTATGAGACCATCAGAGTTCCCATACTGAGACCATCTGAATATCCCATATGGAAGGTAAGGATGACCATGTTCCTGGAAGCAACAGATCCAGAATACCTTGATAGAATCAAGGAAGGGCCTCACAAACCAACCAAGCTTGATGTTGCAGTTGCAGGTGAAGCAGCAAAGACTGTACCAAAGGAAAGGAGTGATTATACTGCTGAAGATATAGCATCAATTGCTAAGGATGCTAAGGTACGACACTTACTGCATAGTGCCATTGATAATGTAATGTCAAACAGGGTAATCAACTGCAAGACTGCTAAGGAGATATGGGATGCTCTGGAAACAAGGTGTCAGGGAACTGACACAATTAAGGAGAACAGGAAGACAATACTCACTCAAGAGTATGAACACTTTGACTCAAAGACTAATGAGTCATTAAATTATTTATATGATAGATTTGTCAAACTTTTGAATGATTTGTCATTGGTTGATAAAGAGTATGATCTTGAAGATTCAAACCTTAAATTCCTGTTAGCTCTTCCTGAATGCTGGGATTTGAAGGCAACAACAATAAGAGACAACTACAATCTTGATGAAACAACTCTTGATGAAATCTATGGAATGCTCAAGACTCATGAACTTGAGATGGAACAAAGAAGCAAGAGGAAAGGAGGAAAGTCAAGGACAGTTGCTCTTAAGGCTGAAGAAGAATCCCTCAAAGCAACTTCCTCAAGGAAAGACAAGGGTAAAGCTCTTGTTATAAAGTCTGATACTGAGTCATCAAGTTCTGAAAGTGTTGATGACTCAGATTCTGAAAGCTTGCCTGAGACTGATGCTGATGAGGAGATGATGAAGCTGTGTGCTCTTATGGTGAAAGGAATCACAAAGATTGCATACAGGAAGTTCAGGAAGGGAAAGAAGTTTTCCAGGAAAGGCATAAGTTCTGATAAGAAGAATTTCAGAAGATCTGAAGGCAGAGGAGGAAAGTCTGACAGAGGAGATTATACCAATGTTAAATGCTATAACTGTGGTGAGAAAGGCCACATATGTCCTGATTGCAAAAAGGTAAAGGGTGACAAAGGCAAGGCTCTTGTCACAAAGCAAAAAAGCTGGACAGACACCTCAGACTCTGAAAGTGAGGAGAACTATGCATTAATGGCAAATGTTGATAAAGAAAGTGCTGAGAGCAGTTCTGAAGCTGCTGAAACAAAGGTACCTCAGACTACTTATGCTTTTCATACTGATGATATTAATGAGTTGAGAAGATATCTTAAAACCAAGTTTGTTAGTTATAGAGATCAAACTTTAACATGTGAAAGATTAACTTCTGAAAATCTTGCTTTTAAGAAAAGAAATGATTTCTTAGAAAAAGAGTTAGTCATGTTTCATCAAACTCAAAAGGATAGAGATGATGCTTTCTATGTTAGGGATGAAGTGCTAAAAATGAATGAATCTCTAAAAACTGAGTTAGAAAAGGAAAGAGAGATTATCAGAACTTGGACTAATTCTGGCAAAACAACTCAAAATTTGCTAAGTAGTGGAAACTGGAAAGAGGGCTTAGGTTATGGAGAGGATAAGAATGATAAAGGAACTGAAGAAATTAAGCCTGTTGTTAAGCAAAAGCCAAAGTTAAAACCTGTTAAGTTTGTAATTGTAAAGTCTGAAAATGAGAAATCAGAAGTTAAAGAGGAATTAACTTCTGACAAACTAAAACAGGAAAAGACAGCTGAAGTAAACATAGGCTTAATGACAAAGAAGCAGCTTAAGCATAAGCTGAAAGATGTTAAGAATGCAAACAAGGTAAAATCACCTAGGAAAAATAGGAATGGAAAGGAAGGTGTGAATAAAAGCAATAATTATAAACCTGTTCCTGATGCTCCTAGGAAAACATGTCATAACTGTGGAAGTTCTAATCATCTGGCTTCTTTTTGCAGGAAGAATAAGAATATTAACTCCTTACCTTCAAAATCAGGAGTTAAGAGTCAGTCTGTTAGATACAAACCATAAAATCCTTGTTTTCATTGTGGTAGTTTATGGCATTTCATTTATACTTGTAAGGAATATCATAGTTTGTACTATGATTATTATCAAATAAAACCTTCTTTGAAGAAAGTTTCCATTGTTCCTTCTAGTGTAAATTCTGATTCAAAGTCTGATAATGTAAGTTCTGAAAAGAAAAATGTTAACATAAACTCTGATGCTAAATCCGCTACAAATGTTAACAAACTTAATAAGACCAAAGGATCCAAGCAAGTCTGGGTCCTTAAAACTAATAATTAGTGGTCTTTGTGATTGCAGGGCAACAGGAAAAATATTCTAGTTCTGGACAGTGGATGTTCAGGACATATGACTGGAAATAAGGCCCTGCTATCAGACTTTGTGGAGAAAGCTGGCCCAAGTGTTTCCTATGGAGATGGCAACATTGGAAAAACATTGGGATATGGCAATATCAATCTTGGGAATGTCATAATTAAAGATGTAGCTCTAGTCTCAGGACTTAAACACAATCTGCTGAGTATAAGTCAAATCTGTGACAGAGGTTATCATATTGATTTCTTTGAAGAACACTGTGAAATTATGAGTAAATCTAAAGGCAAAGTTGTTCTGAAAGGATACAGGCGTGGTAACATTTATGAAGCTAAGCTTTCAACAAGTACTGATGGTTCTGCAATCTGTCTGATGAGTAGAGCATCAATTGAAGAAAGCTGGAATTGGCACAAGAAACTCTCTCATTTAAATTTCAACAATATAAATGAACTGGTCAAGAAAGATCTTGTGAGAGGATTGCCAAAGTCAGTATTTGCTTCTGATGGTCTTTGTGATTCATGTCAGAAGGCCAAACAAAGAAAATCTTCATTCAAGAGTAAGACTGAATCATCAATTCTTGAGCCTTATCATCTATTACATGTTGATCTATTTGGTCTAGTGAATGTCATGTCTATTGCAAAGAAGAAGTATGCGTTGGTCATAGTGGATGAGTTCACCAGATACACATGGGTGTATTTCTTGCACACAAAAAGTAAAACTGCATCTATCTTGATTGATCATGTCAAACATCTGGATAAATTGCTCAAAGATTCTGTGAAAATCTTAAGGAGTGATAATGGCACTGAGTTCAAGAATTTGATGATGGAAGAGTTCTGCAAAAACCATGGAATAAAGCAGGAATTTTCTGCTCCTGGAACTCCACAGCAAAATGGAGTTGTTGAAAGGAAGAATAGAACTCTCATTGAAGCTGCACGTACAATGCTTGAAGAAGCAAAGCTTCCAACCTATTAATGGGCTGAAGCTGTGCAGACTGCTTGTTTTACTCAAAATGCAACACTTATTAACAAGCATGGAAAAACACCATATGAGATGGTGAAGAAAAAGAAGCCAAATTTGAAGTACTTTCATGTATTTGGATGCAAGTGTTTTGTTCTCAAGACTCATCCTGAACAGCTATCCAAGTTTGATCTAAAATCTGATGAAGGAATCTTTGTTGGATATCCACTTTCCACAAAAGCCTTCAGAGTCTATAATTTGAGAACAAAAGTGGTCATGGAATCTATCAATGTCTCTTTTGATGACAAGAAGATTACTGGTCTTGAAGATTTCATTGATCATGATCAGCTGAGATTTGAAAATGAAGACTCAAATTCTGATACTGAAAATCCTGACAGTCTAAGTCCTGATACTGTAAACTCTGATGGATTAAACTCTGATGTTATTGAAATTGTGGTGAATACGTCAAAGGAAGATGCACCAATGCAGGGGGAGCATACTCAAGATCCTACCACATCTCAAGAAACATCAGAACATACATCTGGCTCTTCAAGTTCTGATTCATCAAGTTCTGATAAGCCAAGTTCTGATAGTGCTGAAAATCTAAATTCTGAAGAATCCAACTCAGAGAGCATAGTTTCAGGGGGAGCATCAGAAAATGAAAATGAAGACAGCATGGATCATGGGGGAGCATCCAGTTCTAGAGAAAACCTTCCATCTGCAAGGAAGTGGACAAAGTCACATACACCTGATTTGATAATTGGAAATCCTGATACAGGTGTCAGAACTAGAACAGGTACTTCAAATGAATGTCTTTACAATTCTTTTCTCTCTCAGACTGAGCCAAAGAAAGTGGAAGAAGCTCTTCAAGATGCTGATTGGGTGCAAGCAATGCAGGAAGAGTTAAATGAGTTTGAAAGAAACAAAGTCTGGACCCTAGTGCCAAGACCAAAGAATAGATATGTTGTTGGTACAAAGTTGGTATTCAGAAACAAAACTGACAGTGATGGCATAATTACAAGGAATAAGGCAAGGCTGGTTGTAAAAGGATATTCTCAACAGGAGGGAATTGACTATGATGAAACATTTGCACCAGTTATTAATGATCAAGTGAAGTTATTAATGAAGGTGCAAAGATCTGTAAACAGGTTGTACAAGATTGTCATGGAGGAGTGTAACCCCATGTGTTTGTTGTCAAAGGCTGAAGAGCAAGTGTGGTTGTGGCATGCTAGGTTGGGCTATGTGAATTTC
Source organism: Apium graveolens (assembly GCF_009905375.1). Lineage (NCBI taxonomy): Eukaryota > Viridiplantae > Streptophyta > Magnoliopsida > Apiales > Apiaceae > Apium > Apium graveolens. The sequence continues at coordinate 25,254 of NW_027418017.1, forward strand.
CAATTATTATGTTATATGTCATAAATGGAGATGGCACGGGGACTCCCTAAGCTAGTGCAACCTAAAGCTGTGTAGTGGCTTTTTGCTAGCAAAACAGACAAGGAAAGTGTTTCCAGCCAAAACAGAGTTTATGGCAAAAGAAAGATTGGAGCTCATTCATGCCGACCATTGTGGCCCTATTTCCCCACCAACAACAGCTGGTAATAGGTATGTATTATTACTTGTAGATGATTTTAGAAGTGCAATATGGATATTTTTATTAAGAAGCAAAGACCAGGCCCTGGAGGCGTTTAAAAAGTTCAAGTCTCTGGTCGAGAAAGAGGCTAAAAACACAGTCAAATTACTAAGAACTGATAGGGGTGGGGAATTCATGTCAAAAGAATTCAAAAAATTTTGTGAAAATGCAGGCGTAAAGAGATATTTGACTGCCCCCTACACCCCACAACAAAACGAGGTTGTAGAGAGGCGAAACAGAATAATGATTGTGATGATAAGAAGTCTGCTAAAGGAGTAAGGTTTTCCATCTAAGATGTGGGGAGAGGCTGTAAGACATGCAATTTACATACTGAACCGCCTACCAACCAAGGCACTGACCGGAAAAACTCCATATGAAGCGTGGTTGGGAACAAAGCCACGGTTAGATCACATATGTGTGTTTGGCTGTCTTACACATGTGAAAATCCAAAGCAATGGGTTGGGGAAGTTGGATGGCAGGAGTGTTAACTTGATTTATATTGGAAGGGAACTAGGTACTAAAGCCCACAGGCTATACAACCCAACCACTGGTAGAGTACATGTTAGCCGCGATGTGGTATTTGAAGAAGGAAAAGGGTGGAACTGGGAACATCACGAGATAGAAGGTAAGACCTCTCCTTACACTTTTATAATAATTGATACACAAACTGGCTTATAGGAAGAGGGCGAGGAGGCCAATTTTCCCTCTGTTCACACACCTGGTTCTCAGAACAGTAGTACTCAGGGGTCTGTTTATGGTGGAAATAACTTTGCATCAGCAAGGAGCTCGAGTTTTGCCTCAAAGATGACTGGAAGCTCGAGTGAAGCACCTCCTCAGTTCCATTTACTGAGCGACATTTATAAAAATACTGAAGAAATAGTGATACCTGATGAGGAACTGCTACTGATTGGAATCGAGGAACCAAGAAATTTTGAAAAAGCAAAAAACAGCGAAGACTGGAACAAGGCTATGAGAACAGAGCTTGAAGCAATTGAAGCCAACAAAACCTGGGTTCTTACAAACTTACCAGCAGGACGTAAACCTATAAGCCTGAAATGGGTTTATAAAATCAAGAAGGACACCAATGGTGATATAGTAAAGTACAAGGCCAGACTTGTAGCAAAGGGGTATGTATAGAAAAAGGGCATCGACTATGATGAAATCTTTGCGCCGGTAACTCGTATTGAAACAGTGAGGCTACTACTAGTACTGGCGGCGAAACAAGGGTGGCAGGTACACCATTTGGATGTAAAATCGGCGTTCTTAAATGGTGAATTATTGGAGGAAGTGTATGTATCACAACCTGTGGGTTTTGAAAAGAAACGTGAAGAACATAAAGTATATCGTTTGTTAAAAGCACTCTATGGACTCCAGCAGTCACCAAGAGCCCGGTACTCTCGCCTAAATAAGTATTTGAAAAATCTTGACTTCTCTAGGTGCCCATATGATCATGCAGTGTACACACGACCTGAAGGGCCTGAATGTTTAATAGTAGTCGTGTATGTGGATGATTTGCCGGTAACAGGGTCAAAAATGGAGAATATCATGAAGTTCAAGAAACAAATGCAAGCTGAGTTCGATATGAGTGATCTGGGGATGTTGGCTTATTACCTTGGTTTAGAAGTGAACCAGGGAACAGGTTTTATTGAGGTGAAGCATACCACATATGCAAAATACATGCTGAAGAAGGTAAATATGCAGACGTGCAAACCAGTCCGGTTTCTAATGGATTCTAAAGTGTATATAGGAAAGGATGAAGGAGGTGAACTGGTAGACTCCACTCTGTATAGAAGCATAATTGGTGAGTTAAGGTATTTAGTTCATACACGCCCAGATATCTCTTATTCTGTGGGTGTGTTGAGCAGATATATGGAGAGCCCAACGCGACTGCATCTCAATGATGTGAAGAAAGTATTAAGGTATGTTAAGGGAACTCTTGATTACGGTTTAGTATACAACGTTGGATCTGGGAATTACTTGCTGAGTGGCTATTCAGATAGTGATCACGCAGGGTGTGTAGATGACAGAAAGAGTACAACAGGTATGGCATTCTATCTAAATGAAAATTTGATAACCTGGGTCTCGTAAAAACAGAGGTGAGTGGCGTTATCCTCATGTGAGGATGAGTTTATGGCGATTACAACAGCTGCTACACAAGGGATTTGGCTGCAAAATTTGTTGAAACAAGTGGTTGATGTTGCACCAGGTCCGTCGATAATTTTTGTGGATAATAAATCTACAATTGATTTAACAAAGAACCCTATCATAAATGGTAGGAGCAAGCATATAGATATGCGATTTCATTTCATTAGAGATTGCGTGGAATGTGGTGAAATAGTTGTGAAGTATGTGAAGACACAGGAGCAGAGAGCTGACATATTAACAAAGCCATTGACAGCACTGAAGTTTGAAGAAATGCGGAAGCTCCTTGGGGTCAAAGATTTGATCAGACAAGTTTAGATAAAGGGAGAGGCTGTTGAAATTATATTTAATCTAAACTTGTATCAAATAATTAAATTAGAGTTGGATTGAATAAGTCTTAGTGTAGTGGAGACATTTTAGGAGTAAATATTAACGTTAGGAGAAATTGTAGGACTTACTTGGTTTATGCTTTCCTAGTTTCTAGCATTAGCAGTGTTTTGTTTTACATTTATAAGCTGTAAAAACCGTGAGGATAATGAATGAATATATCCATGTATTTTCCTCCACAAGAACAAGAAGCCCAGATATATTTCACAGACACACATTTATCTTACTCGAACATTTTTTTCTTTCTGGATCAGTTATGTACACTTAATTTATATTTTTTTCTCATGTGTGTTTAATGATGCTTACATATAAAATATTCTTATGGTTTCTTATTATGTTGTGTCTGTGTTTTACTTGAAACTCAGCAAGATGTGCTTGTATGCATTTCTATTATTGATTTGTGTGTGTATTGTTTATGCTTACCCATTGATGATGTTTTTCTTAATTACAAAAAAATTAGGCATATGTGGATGATCAATCATAAACCTCAAGACGATCTTAGGCAGTGTTGAACTCCTTATTTTAATTACTAAAACAATACAGAAAATAAATACCTGTTTGTAAACCAGGTAATGTCCTACAAAATAGGAAACTAACCTCCTAACATAACTCCACTACTGACCATATATTCTACTACTTCCTAAAATATCTCAAATAGCTGAAAGACCAAGTCCCAGCATACAACTCGATAAATAAACACCTAAACAAAAATATTATTTAATTAAACAAGTTAAAAATAAAAACCAACAAAGACCTCCTAAGGACGTCGAAGCAATTTGTGACATAGCTTCTGTATATATAAAGCCTGGTAATGATAAATAGACAGCATAGAATTTATGTTGCAAATAAGCATAGCCAATTTAACCACTGCATTACAAATTTCCTATTTAGTGCAGGAACCCAAGATTCTGTTTCAAGCTACATCTCAATTCTTTATAGGAATGGCTTCTATAGTTCAATCTGAGATGACGATTATCAACCGATATTTTATAAGATTTTACACCAGTCACCGTTGACACGTACATTGTTATTTGTCTTACAAAATTGGATCGTGTAATTGATGCTTCATTTACCATTTGCCAGATTTTATAATTGGGTGGCACTAGTCGAGGATGTGTCTGAATCCACAGTGGAAGTATAGGGTGGTTCATCTTACAGCTCTCTTGCGCAGTTTATCCATGATGTTAAGAGTGACATTTAGACGGGACCAAGAAGCTTGTAACTAAACAAGAAAAATATGCGGAGCTTTTCACTGAATTATGGATCGGGGCTCATTTATATATACAAAAAGGTACTTTCTGCTTTTTAATTTTATAGATATGAATGGTCATCAAGTTCCAAAAAAGACATACTCCTCTGTCCCACCCATTTCTTTACACTTTCCTTTTTGGAATGTCTCATCCAATTCTTTACATTTCAAAATTTACCAAAATTAGTCAATGAGTCCCATCACTTTCCCCCTTTTCCTCCCTTTTCACACTACTTTTACTCCACTATCTCTTTTTTATATATTAAAAATTAATGGGTCCCACCACTTCACCCACTTTTCTTTCTCTTTTTCACTACTTATACATATTTCTTAACCTCTGTGCCCAAACCAAACGTAAAGAATTGGTCGGGACGGAGGGAGTAATGTCTTTACACTAAAAATATTTTCCTCATTAAAAAGCATATTATTCGCACTTTGGTACAAGTATTTATCAAACCAAATATACTTGCTATAGTCATAAACCTTGTAAGTCATTAATTGAACACGGTAATTTTTCCTAATTTCGATACACGGTAATTTTTCCTAATTTTGATTTGTAGACCAAATTTTGTGTACCGGATATAATAAAATAACTATTAGATGCGCACCGTTGGGGTTTTTAGTGAATTTTAAGCTTATATTCTCTACTTAAATCGAGTAAGCATTTTTTTTGGGTTACATCTCCCCAATTTTTATTGGTATATACTACATTAATAACAAAGCCACCATAAAATTAAAACCACCAAGAACTACTATTCTACCGTTCGGATTGCAGTTTAGTTGTTTAAATATATATGTTGCTCTATATAGGCTCTGCACCTTGAGGGCTGAAGGGACTCAACAGAGTTCAGGCCAAATGACTTTAAAATTTCCCATATAATAATATACATTATATAAAAATACACACCAAAGATTAGTGCATGCTTTTTTGATGTAAAAATATAATTGACCGTTTAATACAATGGCTATAGCCAAAACCAAATTTGTTTACATAACTGCCTAAATTTACCAAGTGCATTCAGACTGTTTGTAAGTTGAGGCCCCAAACTCATTTCTTGTTAGCACTTACCAACTTATTAAAATATTTGATCCAATAGCAATCTACTCAAATGAATGTCTGATAGCAGTTTGGCATAGATTTCTGCAAGCATGTAAGAATTACGTAGACAATTATAAGACATTAAACATACTCGGTTTTCCTTCATTAAGGATAGCTCCTCCATTAAGGATAGAATTTTCAACTGGTTCAATACCATATACCTACATAAATGGATGAAAGCTATATACATGCACAAACAAGACCTTTCTTTGTGCATTGAATATAAATTACGTAGGAAAGCTCTCACCTTTATGTTTGAATTATTTTCCTTTAAGAGTTTCTTACTACTAGTTATAGTACCTCCAGTGCCTATTCCCGCAACAAAGGCATCCACTTTACCTTCAGATCCAATCCATATCTCTAGACCAGTAATCTCATAGTGAATTTATAGAGTGAAAAAAATTTAAAAGTTATACCCTGCTAATGTCACTTCATGTGATATAATACTGGTGTAAGTAAACCTTCGAATTTGCAGGATTCATGAATTGCTGAAAAAAGTGACCATTTGGTGTCCTTTCAAGTATCTCTTTGGCTTTTTGGAAATTCCAGCAACACCATTGGATTTATCAGTTAGGTACAACTCTACTCCTAAAGCTAGTAAAATAATCTCTCTCTCAATGCTATAATTTTCTGGCATAACCAGAATAAGTTTGGAATCTACCTCCTCCTCCATACTAAGCACACAATTACAGATAAATATAAAATTGCACTGGACATAAACAAACACACAAGTATTAATTTATTTAAATAAGCAAATTTAAGCATATTCAAAATCATATATTATTTCACATGAGAAACTATGCAACCTAGAAGTCTTAAATCCAAATTGAAATTCATTTGAACCTAATTGCATATACATAATATAAAGAATAAGAATTGATCAAGGATGGCCAACAGGAATTGGCCTGTGTAGAAGTAAATGCAGAATATTCTATATTTAATTAGTATTATTCCTTAACATGAGATTGATATCTTTATATCAATATAGAAGATATTTAGGAACTGATTAGAGAATAGTTTGTTATGTGTACAGCTAGATTGATTGTACTACAGCAGGCCCTTCGTCATAAATATATTTCAATATTTTATTCTCTTTGTTATGGTATCAGAGTTAGGCTCAAAACCTTATTTTTCATCTAATTATTCAGCCATTGATAAATACCAATAGCCAATGACAAAAGCTCCACAGTTTTAGATGACAATTTTGTCAACTCGAAAAAACCCTCAACCGGTGTTTCCAATCTTTCTCTTGAAAACCAACCTTCTCTCCAAATCACCATTCATAAGTTAAATGGTCAAAATTTTTTGCAATGGTCACGTTCAATGACTTTATACCTTCATGGCAGAGAAAACTGATACCTCATTTGCCAAATGGGACTCGGAAAATTCTTTGATAATGGCATGGCTCATAAATTCTATGGAGGTGGATGTCCGAAAAACATATATATTTCTTTATACTGCTCAAGAATTATGGGACGTTGTTAAAGAGGCCTATTCTGATCTTGAGAACTCTGCTCAAGTGCTCGAACTCAAGTCCAAACTTCGTGATCAATGACAACAAAATATCACGGTAACACAATTTTATAATGCTCCTAATAATCTCTGGCAGGAAATTGATTTATTTTATGTGCCTAATTGGAAGTGTAAGGATGATGCATCTTTTTATCAAAAGATGCTCGATTTTGAAAGATTATTTAATTTTCTTCATGGATTGTACTGTAAATTGGATGAGGTTCGTGGTCGTATTCTTGGAAAGTCTCCTATTTCTTCTGTTCGTGAAGCATTTGCTGAAGTACGTAGAGAGGAGAGTCAGAAGTGTGTCATGATGGGTCCTACTAATACTGTAGAAATTGATAATTTTATACTTTATATTCGCAATCACTCTGCGCTTGCTGTCCGCGACCCTAATTTTGGTAGTGACTTCCGTGAAACTCGCAAAGAGCGTCCTTGATGTACTCACTGTAACAAGCATGGGCATCTGGTAGAAAAATATTGGGCTGTCCATGGAAAACCACTAGACTGGAAACGACGTGCTCCTCCTAAACAAGCACAAACTGTTGTCCAGGTCGAACAATTTCCATTCACAGCGGAACAGATTAATAAAATCCATCAGCTTTTAAATGCCAATACTTCTTCTAAACCGACAATTATATCTTCCAAGTCAGGTATTCTTATTGCCCTTACTGTATAAAACTCATCTTGGATTGTAGATTCAGGTGCCTCAGAACATATGACTGGTCAATCCCATCAGTTCAATTCTTACCACCCTTGTCTAGGTAATTTAAAAATTAAAATTGTTGATGGCACTCTTTCGACGGTGGCTGGTACAGGATCAGTTGTCTTATCTCCTCATATTACTCTTAAAAATGTTCTTCATGTTCCAAAACTGACATGTAACCTTCTTTCTGTCAGTAAACTTACTCTTGACTAAAAATGTGAAGCTAAGTTTTCACCCTTATGTAATTTTCAGAATATATCATTGGGGAAGACAATTGGGAGTGCGAAGGCGTGTAATGGCTTGTATTATTTTGATGTAGATCCGCCCTCTACTCAACTGAATGAAAACACCATTTTTGGATATAATATTTCTGGTTATGATGATATTATGAGATGGCATTATAGGCTAGGCCATCCTAGTTTTCCCTATATGAAATACTTGTTTCCTGAATTTTTCATAATAAAAGCCTGAGCAAGTTTAAGTGTGAAGTTTGTGAATTCGCAAAGCATACTAGAACAGTTTTTCGCTCTCGTCCTTATAAAGCTTCACATCCATTTTCTTTAATTCACAGTGATATATGGGGTTCATCTAAAGTTTCAAACATCACAAATACATGTTGGTTCATTACGTTCATTGATGACCATACACGTGTGACTTGGGTATATCTTCTTAAAAATAAATCTGAAGTTGCAGCTCAATTTAAAAAATTTCATTCCATGATTCAAACTCAATTCAATGCTAATACTCAAGTGTTACATACTGATAATGGAACTGAATATTTCAATTTTATCTTGGGGGATTACCTTCTTTCGCATGGCATTATACACAAAAGCTCATGTGTTGGCACACCCCAGCAAAACGGGATTGCCGAAAAAAACCGCCATCTATTAGAAGTAGCCAGAGCTCTTATGTTTACCATATATGTTCCAAAACATTTTTGTGGGGAAGCTATTCTTACGGTTGCATATCTTATTAATAGGATGCCGTCACGAATTTTACAATACAAAACTCCACTCTCAGTCCTTCTTACAGTTTATCCTAATATCCATCTTCTCTCTAATCTTTCACCAAAAACATTCGGTTGCACCTCTTATGTTTATGTGTTAGGACCAAATACAAAATTTGATCTTCGTGCCCAAAAATGCATCTTCTTAGGATACTCCTCGACTAAAAAAGGATATAAATGTTACAATCCTGATCCACGATGCATCTATGTTACATTGGATGTCACATTTATGAGGAGCAGCCATTTTATTCCAACACTTCATTTGAGGGAAAGACAAAGAGTGATTCTTCGTATTGGGACACATGTTTTCCTATATCCACACCAAACATATATCATATTGATTCCAATGTTACATCTGATAGCACTCATAATCAGTTACAAGAAAATACAGGGCATCAACCTCAACAAAGTAATGCAGAGACGCTAGTCTATTCCCGGCGTCGAAAGAAATATCAAGTAATACAGTCAACTAAACTTCCAGCAACCCATGAGTCTAAACTATTGAAAAATCGTTTTGTAAGTAATCTCATCAATCCTATTGTACATGATTCTATTCCTAACCATGAGTCTTCTAACGTGTTAGAAACAGAATTATCTATTGCTAAAAGAAAAGGTGTGAGGAGTTGTATTATGCATCTTATATTTAATCATATATGTTATAGCAAGCTCACCCCAAAGTTTAAAGCTTTTAATGAAAACATTGAGGAAGTGGTTATCCCTCGAAAAATCAATGAAGCTCTTTCACATCCTGAATGGAAAAAGGCTGTTTATGAGAAAATAGAAGCATTGGAAGACAATAACATATGAACAATAGTTGATCAACCAAAGGACAAACATGTGGTAGGATGCAAGGGGGTGTCTGACGTAAAATACAAAGCTGATGGAACTTTAGAAAGATATAAAGCAAGATTGGTAGCAAGAGGTTTCACTCATAAATATGGAGTGGATTATACAGAGACGTTCGCACCAGTTGCCAAATTGAACACTGTAAGAATCTTGTTGTCAATAGCTGCTAATCTTTATTGGCCCTTGCATCAACTGGACATCAAAAATGTTTTTCTCAATGGAAATCTTAAGGAATAAGTGTACATGAAAATCCATCCTGGATCTGAAGGAAGATATGGGAGTGGAACAGTATGCAAGTTAACAAAATTAATTTACACTACAAGAAACAGGTCAAAAGACATCGGTTATAAACCGATGTTAAAAAAATTTAAAAGCGTTATCTTTGCATGTGTAGATAAAGGTCTAGAGTTTTAGACATCGGTTTGAGACCGATGTCTTAGATACCAGTAGACAACAGTCCTAACTTAGAAACTGATGTCTTTTTTCTAATATATTACATTTTAACACATGATCACGAGTTCAATAATAGTTTATGTTTTAATTTCTATCAATTTAAGCATGTGACACACAAAGAAAAAAAGACAAAGACAACGTTTATGAAAATTTGGACGTTGTAAATAAGTACTTTTAACATCGATTATTTTATGAACTAATGTAAATTATAATATTAGACATCAGTTATGTAAGCTTGTATTTGAGATAACTTTTGAGATGTTGTTAAAGATGTAATTTAACATCGATCATCTTAAACTAAATTGATGTTTTGTTCATAAAAGACATCGGTTGCTATATAATAAGCTGATGTCAAACCTCCATAGGACATCAGTTACTTGTTAGGTTTTATTGGTATATGAATCCTGTTCTTGCATACACATAAACTCTGATGCTAAATCCGCTACAAATGTTAACAAACTTAATAAGACCAAAGGATCCAAGCAAGTCTGGGTCCTTAAAACTAATAATTAGTGGTCTTTGTGATTGCAGGGCAACAGGAAAAATATTCTAGTTCTGGACAGTGGATGTTCAGGACATATGACTGGAAATAAGGCCCTGCTATCAGACTTTGTGGAGAAAGCTGGCCCAAGTGTTTCCTATGGAGATGGCAACATTGGAAAAACATTGGGATATGGCAATATCAATCTTGGGAATGTCATAATTAAAGATGTAGCTCTAGTCTCAGGACTTAAACATAATCTGCTGAGTATAAGTCAAATCTGTGACAGAAGTTATCATGTTGATTTCTTTGAAGAACACTGTGAAATTATGAGTAAATCTAAAGGCAAAGTTGTTCTGAAAGGATACAGGCGTGGTAACATTTATGAAGCTAAGCTTTCAACAAGTACTGATGGTTCTGCAATCTGTCTGATGAGTAGAGCATCAATTGAAGAAAGCTGGAATTGGCACAAGAAACTCTCTCATTTAAATTTCAACAATATAAATGAACTGGTCAAGAAAGATCTTGTGAGAGGATTGCCAAAGTCAGTATTTGCTCCTGATGGTCTTTGTGATTTATGTCAGAAGGCCAAACAAAGAAAATCTTCATTCAAGAGCAAGACTGAATCATCAATTCTTGAGCCTTATCATCTATTACATGTTGATCTATTTGGTCCAGTGAATGTCATGTCTATTGCAAAGAAGAAGTATGCGTTGGTCATAGTGGATGAGTTCACCAGATACACATGGGTGTATTTCTTGCACACAAAAAGTAAAACTGCATCTATCTTGATTGATCATGTCAAACATCTGGATAAATTGCTCAAAGATTCTGTGAAAATCTTAAGGAGTGATAATGGCACTGAGTTCAAGAATTTAATGATGGAAGAGTTCTGCAAAAACCATGGAATAAAGCAGGAATTTTCTGCTCCTGGAACTCCACAGCAAAATGGAGTTGTTGAAAGGAAGAATAGAACTCTCATTGAAGCTGCACGTACAATGCTTGAAGAAGCAAAGCTTCCAACCTATTTCTGGGCTGAAGCTGTGCAGACTGCTTGTTTTACTCAAAATGCAACACTTATTAACAAGCATGGAAAAATACCATATGAGATGGTGAAGAAAAAGAAGCCAAATTTGAAGTACTTTCATGTATTTGGATGCAAGTGTTTTGTTCTCAAGACTCATCCTGAACAGCTATCCAAGTTTGATTTAAAATCTGATGAAGGAATCTTTGTTGGATATCCACTTTCCACAAAAGCCTTCAGAGTCTATAATTTGAGAACAAAAGTGGTCATGGAATCTATCAATGTCTCTTTTGATGACAAGAAGATTACTGGTCTTGAAGATTTCATTGATCATGATCAGCTGAGATTTGAAAATAAAGACTTAAATTCTGATACTGAAAATCCTGACAGTCTAAGTCCTGATACTGTAAACTCTGATGGATTAAACTCTGATGTTATTGAAATTGTGGTGACTACGTCAAAGGAAGATGCACCAATGCAGGGGGAGCATACTCAAGATCCTACCACATCTCAAGAAACATCAGAGCATACATCTGGCTCTTCAAGTTCTGATTCATCAAGTTCTGATAAGCCAAGTTCTGATAGTGCTGAAAATCTAAATTCTGAAGAATCCAACTCAGAGAGCATAGTTTCAGGGGGAGCATCAGAAAATGAAAATGAAGACAGCATGGATCATGGGGGAGCATCCAGTTCTAGAGAAAACCTTCCATCTGCAAGGAAGTGGACAAAGTCACATACACCTGATTTGATAATTGGAAATCCTGATACAGGTGTCAGAACTAGAACAGGTACTTCAAATGAATGTCTTTACAATTCTTTTCTCTCTCAGACTGAGCCAAAGAAAGTGGAAGAAGCTCTTCAAGATGCTGATTGGGTGCAAGCAATGCAGGAAGAGTTAAATGAGTTTGGAAGAAACAAAGTCTGGACCCTAGTGCCAAGACCAAAGAATAGATCTGTTGTTGGTACAAAGTGGGTATTCAGAAACAAAACTGACAGTGATGGCATAATTACAAGGAATAAGGCAAGGCTGGTTGTAAAAGGATATTCTCAACAGGAGGGAATTGACTATGATGAAATATTTACACCAGTTGCTAGGTTAGAAGCCATAAGGATATTTTTGGCTTATGCTGCTCACAAAAAGTTTACTGTCTTTCAAATGGATGTGAAAAGTGCTTTTCTCAATGGAGAATTGGAGGAGGAAGTATATGTTGAACAACCTCCAGGCTATGTAGAATTAATTCTACCTGTCAGCATTAAATACTTTTACGTCTTCTGGCATTCTCTTGCCTATATAAGAAGCCACTTCACATCAGCCTTCCCATCAAATTCTCTCTCACCAACTTACCTTCATACTTTTTCTTTCAAAAACACAATGGTCAGATACAACATGTTTTTGAACTACCAAAACTTCAATATGGAGCTAAGCTGTGCCGACTGGCAGCAGGAATGGCACGTCACGGCCATTCCTGAGGAGATATGGGACTCTGTCCCATAGGAGGTACTGACCCACCTCCTGTTCTTCTATATGGACTACCATCGCCATCTGGAGCGATTGGAGGAGGAAAGGCTGGAAGCTCTCCGCCAGCAAGAGCGAATCATCCGACTCGCCATTCTGTTTGTCGAGAGTAGGAAGAAGAAATGATTTAATCTTGTCTTCTTCCTATTTTTCTTCATCATCAGCTTTGTCAGGCTTCTTAGCTAGGACTAAGGCTGTTGATGTTAGGTTTAGTAGCTTAGGGAAATCTTGTATAAGTACTGATGTAATTTCAATTTCATGAATGTATTCTCTTGATATATTAATGAAATTTGTTTTTGCTTCAAGATTTTGTCTCTAAGTTATTTTGTAATGCATTGATAAATCCTGATAATTATTCATATTTTGATGACCATATAAATTCTGTTTTAATTTAAGTTCTGATTTTTCTTTATCAGTACTTACTCATATAATTTATCTTGGTCACTTTCCCTTGATTTCTTTTCAGAATATTAATGTTGCAGTGAAAATTAATTAAATACGTGGGAACGGTTTCAATTTTGAATTAAAACTGTTTCACCTTGATTAATGGAAAATCTGGGTAAGTGGAACGGTTTTTCCTTGAAAACAGGCAAGTAGGCAAGTAATGATTACTGTTTTCTCGCGCCCAGTAACTATCCGTTATTACTGCATGTCTGACAGGTGTCCAACGTAACATTTTTTTTCAGAGTATAAGTAAGACAGAGAGAGGATTTCTTTAATCTTTTATTTCCTTCATATTTTTTTTCTCTCTACTTGCTTTTACTCTCACTTTCTCTCATCTTCTCACGTTGGTTTTTCATACAGACATTTTATCAAACACCTAACAGGCACTTTTGAATCTCAATTTTTCAAATGGCACCTAAGGATTTAATCATTGATGGAGCTAAGTTTGTTCCAAACAACTATGCTGCAATTCTTGATCATGCTGAAGCTCCATCTGAATTGTATTTTGTGCAAGATCTTCTTGCACACAGTGAGATTGGGTATGCATTAACCCAGCCTTCAGTCTTTTCGAGCCAACAAGTTCTGACGTTTTGGCGGACTAGGCACTTTGATGATGGTGGTAAACATGGCACTCCCAGTATTGTTTTCGAAGTGGGTGATTCATCTTATGCAGTTACTCCTGGTACAATACGCAAGGCTCTACATCTCCCAGAAGGTTGTACTTTTTCAATTCCAGAAGAATCGGCTCTTCAGGAGTTAATGGCAAATTTGGGGTATGAACAGAGTTTGGCAAAACTTGGGCAGTTGAAACGGGCTCATATCAGAAGAGAATGGAGCTTCTTCTTCGACTGCATCACCAAAGCTTTTGGGAACAAATGTTCGAATTTTGATGCTATCCCAATTCTGAGTCAGCACATCGGGTATGTTATTATCAATCAAACTCATTTTTATTTTGCAACTGGTATAATTAGTTTTATTGGGGATAGGATGACAGAGGATAGGAACGTTGTCTATTTTGCTAGATTCTGTCAACTTATTTATACTTTTTGTACTGATGAACCTCAATTAGTCAGTTCCTCAACCCCACCTTTTAAAGTTACAAAACGCTACTTTAATGACCTGGTAAATGCTGACACTAAGAAATCAGTGGTTAGACCATTACAGATTCCTCAGTCTGTAAAACAGATCCTAGTAAATGCTGATCCTGATACTTATAGATCGGTTTACTCTGATGTCCAACCAACAACAAACACCCAAAAACCATCATCCTCGGCACCTACCACTCATTCTACTCAATCTACCCTCAGGACATATCTCAAATCCTATCTCTCCACTTCACAGACTGATCAACCCTCACCCTCAGCACCTACTGTGAAGCCTTCATCCTCCAAGCCAAAGAGGACAAAGACTGTTCCTCAAACACCTCAAAAGAGAAGGAGGATTGCCTTGAGAGATGAATCTGATACTGAGGAACAGGTTCCTTCTTCGGAACCTGTTGTAAGTGCAGCTGAGAAAAAGACTTCTTAGAAGAATTCTGGAATTGGGGGATCTAGGCTTCTCAAAAGGCTTAGAAGAATGACAGTTCCTGAAACTCCCAAGGAATCCAAATCAACAAAGAGATACAAGAAACAGAGGGCAAAAAGGCCAGTTTTAGATGCTGAAGAGGAAGCAGCTAAGGAAGGGGATCAGGAATCTCTGATCTCACAAGACAAGGAATTTGCTCCAGTCACTTCTTCTCCATCAACTCCATCTAAGGAAGCTGTTTCTGAAAAGGCTACCACACCATCTGTGTCTCCTGTTGATCCAGGCACAAGTGCTGATATTGATGTTTAAAACTTGGTTGTGCCTGAAGTAATTCTCTTAGAAGCTCCAACAGTAACTAATCCTTCAACAACACATGTTACTGATGCTGTTCAAACTCCAGAGTTATCAACAACACCTTCTCTGCATCATGATGCTAATGATCAGACTTTAGGTGAGCATCAGGATTTGGCTGTTGATCAGAACTTAGAACCAGATCATCAATTAGAGGATGCTGAAACCTCCATTGCTACTCACACTGTTGTCTTATCAGAAGATACTGATTCTTTAAGTTCTGATGCTGCAAATGCTGGAGATACTGGTGATGCTACTCCAACTGCAGATGCTGATGCAGCAGGTCCTTCAGGACATGCTCCTCAACAGACTATTCTAAAGTCTGAACTGGTTAAGAAGTTTATTACTGGAGAAGCACCAGTACCTTGGAGTGAAACTCCTGCAGGACAGGAGTGGACTAAGGAATGGAACTCAGTTTCATGTGTTCCAACTGAAAAGCATCTTGCTGAGCACTTGACTAAAGCTGATGAAATATTAAATTCTGATGATTTCAAAACCCAGCTTAGAGTCACTGAATTGAGTACTAAACATCTACAAGGTCTTCACTCAACTACTCATGCAGAGCTACACAAGATTCAGGAAGAATTTATCAAACAGGAACAAGTTTGGAAAATTGACAAGAAAAAGTTCTTCCAACCTACCATTGACAGGATTGCTTATATTGAGAAGACTCAAGATCATCAACAAGCTCAGATTGATGATATTCTGAAAAATCAAACTTCTCAGCAGTCATAACTGACTGAAATCCAATCCTCAGTGGAATTGCTTATCTCTCTTCTACTTCCTGTTGATGCCAAAAAGGGGGAGAAAGTAATTAAGTCCAAATGCAAGACTGACAAGACACTGACAGGGAAGGATGATGAAAAAGATGATCAAGGAAACCCTGGAATGGGTAGAGGTCATAGTCAAGGTAGAAGATTCACATCAAGAAAAGCTGAAATCACAAGTCACAGGACAAGTTCTGATACTGGGAAAAGAATAAGTTCTACTGCTGGTAAAAGGATAAGTTCTGATGAACTTTTAGATCTTGATGAGGAAATGTCAAGACAATTATTTCTTCAGGAAAATCCAGGAATGGACTTAGAAAGTTTAATGGAAGAAGAAGCCAGGCTTAAATCAGAGAAAGTCACATCTAAATCTGAAGCTTCTGGTAAAAAGCCACTTCCAAAACTCAAAGGAATTGTGATCAAAGAAAGGACACATACTGAAGCAACATTGGCTAGATCATAACCGCAGATAGATCTAAGATCCAAGGGTAAAGAAAAGGTTGGTGAACCTATCAAGGTTTATGTGCCTCCTGAGGATGAAGAAATTACTGATGAAAAGGATAATCTTGCTCTGACTTCAAGAAAAGTTCTTAAAATAACCTCTGACATGGCTCAAGTTGTTCAGAGTCAAGAAATTGCAAGTTCTGATATTCAGAAGAAGCAAGTAACCTCTGACATAGCTCAAGTTAACTTGATATCAGAAGATAGACCAAAGACACTCCTACCAGGATTCACTAAAGCAAAACAGACTCAACCTTTGAAGACTACTGCAAGTGATTTTGAAGCAAGAGTAGTTACTGGAAAGGAAGCAAGAGATAAAACTGGATTGGGAAGTGCTGATGAAAGAAGAATACATAACACTACCAATGATCCAACTTCCTTGAGTGAACCAGGTATTGGAGCAACTCCTGAGAGATTGAATTAACTGGAATCTGTACAGATGGTTTACCATACCTACTTGAAAGAATACATCATGTTGTATTTCATGACAGATGGTAGGGTTTATCATATAAGACAAAATGCCATTCCATTGAAGTATTTTGAAGAATTGGAGCATGTACTATTCTTACTTCAAGTGGATGACAGAATAACAGGAACTGCTGCAAATTATTTGAAAGAACAGATTCAGAGACAGAAAAGGCTTTATTCTATTAAGTCTGACAGCACATATGTTCCAAAGTACAGAGATCACAATGGTGATATAGTTGAAATGAAGCCCAACACTGCTAAGATTATAACTACCTTTCTGGGGTACAGGGCTGTTGAATTCAATCTTGAGTCTGATAAAGCTTATTTGATCAGACTGGATCAGGATATAAGAAAAGCAAAGATCAATGATCTCAGAGCTGCAATCTTTCAAATTGGTGAAGATACTGCAGAGCTTAAAGATGCCAAAAGGAGAATGATTGATGAACTCAGATATGCTGAGAAATGTTTGTTGAAGAACTATCTCAGAACAACTCCTAACATCAGAGAGATCAGATGATGAAGCCAAGTTGAAGATCTACAACTGCTTAAATTCTGATATTTGTACAGACTGAAGTTGTTATCAGAAGTTGAATATTGGTACAGCTTTAAGGACTGTAAGTTGTAGTTATCTAGTCTAATTCTCATGCATTTGTACTTAATGTTTTTGACATCATCAAATATCTGTTAAACTTGTATATTATGCTAATTTACAAGTTGGGGGAGATTGTTAGATATATTTGATAATGTCATAGCTAATATAATTTATGTTTAGATTTCAGATCTTACTTAACAGGACAAATCAGTACTTAACCGTTGATCAGTACTTATACTGGAAGTCAGGACTTAAGGATATCAGTACTTATATTATCAGGAGATAATCATCAGAAGTTAGATATCAGAACTTAAGTGCTGAAGGACGATCAGATAAGGACAGTAGCTGATTAAAGGAAAGAAGATCAAGATAAACATAAGAAGAGATATGCATGAAGAAGGAGTTTCGTGAAGAATGGAATACTTGGAAGAAAAGATAACTGATTGATATATTTTAGAAAGCAGAATTATATTCCATATCAATTAGCGATTATCTTGTAACTGTGTAGTATATAAACACAGACATAGGGTTTACACTATAAGTGTTATCATATTCGAGAAGATTATTCATTGTAACCCTAGCAGCTCTCATGATATTTGTTCATCACTGAGAGGTAACAGTTCCATACTGTAACAGAGTTTATTATTTCAATAAAGTTTGTTTTCTGTTACTTAAGATATTAAAGTTGGATTTGATTGTATTATACACTGTATTCACCCCCTCTACAGTGTGTGTGACCTAACAGCTAACACCTTTAATTTCCTTGCCAACCCTCTGCGGCTCTGGCTATAATTCCACTTGTTAGCGTGAAGAATTCTTTGCCAACGTTGATCGTCTTTTCCACATTCTGAGATATTATTGTCTGTTGATCTGAGACACTTTCCCTAATAACGTGAAACTTCTGGATGCTCTTCACATTAGAAAGCTCCATTGTGCAAATTTTTTGTAGTGTTCCCCAGTATTGAACGTATAGAGAAAAGGCATTTTCTGAAAAATTATACGCAAGATAGAGAGATTAGAGAGTCTAAGATGACAATTATAGAAGAATGGACATATATAAACTAAATCTTAATGTGTAACACATTGACGCTCACCTGAAGGAGCGTGAGCTGCTTATCACCAGTTTCAGAAGAGTTTAATGCTTCAAGCTTATCCAAATTCATATACGCAGAAAACACTCATTAGGCGTGATCGGTCCAGACCATCTCAAATCAAGATTATGTAGAGTTGATATGGCCTCAGCTATCAAGTCTGCTATAAAAACAGTGTGTGCTTTTTGTTTTTGAACAAGAAACACGCGCAAAATTGATCACAAAACAACAAAGAATTAGTATCCAGTAACTGAAAATACGGTGACCTGACTTGCCTTCATAACCATACTGGTAGGTCTGCTCTGATTTGGCGATTTCGGAATAGAAGCTAGCAATTTTTCTCCAAACCCTATAATAGTGAGTGACCCAAAGTTGCCCCAAGACCGGCAAAAAACTCATCATACCCTTAAAGACCCTTCTGTCTTTATCTTCACTTTAATTTTTTTTAATATTTAAAGTACTTTCAATATGAAAATAATAAATAGAGAGCCAGCATAAGCAGTATCGTTATTGATACACAAACATATATAACAAGGGGATTCATCTATCCAATATCCGATATATTAACTTCAGGAAACTGCTTTCTAAGTTCTTACAGAAGTGTACCAGTGCATGACCTCTTAATCTAGCAAAACATCAACTTCCCAGATTACTATGCACAAGTGACTCAAAACCTATTATTTAAAAAAGATTCATGGCCAATATAAACATTGATAAATAGAGAAATGTATGGCTAGAAACCACAATGATGAGGTAGTTTGGGATAAAAAGTAAGTCTTATTAGTTTGATATTCTGGTACAAATTAAGAAGCAGCTGGCAACAGGTATATAACTAAAATAATAGATATTCTTTAGATATCAAAAATCTAATTTTAATCTCTAGTTCAGCCAATGAAATTGTACACATACCTAAAACCAAAATTTCTCTGTACGAAAGTGAAATAATACCATCTCCTGTTTTTTAGTTTCAATAAACGTCATGGTTTAAATTAAATTATGATTGCACTAGGGAACATTACTATTGATTCCTGTTTATACGAAAAAAGTCTCTTCAGGTTACATTTTTTGCTTGTCCAGTTTCAGAAGAATTTAATGCTTCAAGCTTATACAAATTCATATACGCAGAAAACACTCATTAAGCATGATCGGTCCAGACCATCTCAAATCAAGATTATGTAGAGTTGATATGGCCTCAACTATCAAGTGTGCTGGAAATATAGTGTGTGCTTTCTATTTTTGAACAAGAAACACGCGTAAAATTGATCACAAAACAGCAAGAATTAGTATCCAGTAACTGAAAATGCGGTGACTTGACTTGCCTTCATAACCCCTGTAGGTCTGCTCTAATTTGGCGATTTCGGAATAAAAGCTAGCAATTTTTCTCCAAGTTCAGCTTCTATCACATTCTGAAAAAACAGTAAATAAACTTCAAAAACAGTAAATAACTAAGGATTTTATATATGCATCAAACAGTTTTATATAAGATTCTTCTTCGTACACCCAAACTGGGTTCTAAACTAATATCTAGGGATGATGTAGATGAAATCTTACCCCCGACTTTTGAAATCTTTGCCAATAATGGTTGAACTTCCGATGCAAGATCTAGAGGCAGAAATTCATGCTCCAAAAGATGATAAAGATCTTTCACTTCCTGAGTAACATAGGTCATTACACCTTTCGAGATCTTTCACTTCCTGAGTAACTAGCCGCCATCACAGAAACCAAAAAAAGGAATATATCAGCCTCAACTTAAAGACAAAATGTTGGAGACTTGTAAGTTATATACACAAAACTGTACATCTTACAAATATACTATCTTTGTCAAACAGACAAACACTAATGTCTAACATAAGTATATCTACTTGCAGCCATAAACAATATATATATATATATATATATATTAACGTACAAATACATGTACTAATATCTTATGAAAAGCAGATGTGATGTATAATTGGGTTGTACACACGTCATGTTACAAAATTGAGTCACAAAACTGTATACTCACCAGGTCTGAAATTAGTGATGATCGCGAGAGCTATAAAAAAAGAAGGAAAATACTAATTAGAAGAAAATTATACTTCAGACTCTAAGAAATTACAATTCAGACTTTAAAAATAAGATCCAAATATCTAGGGATGATACCATGTTCTTCGACACTCAAACAGGCAATAGATCAACAGCTTGGCATGGAGTCCGGGGCTTCTTCATCACCTATACCATTAACAACAAACAAAATCATGTAAAATCATCAACAACCCTTTATTAAATGTTACAAGAAATGAACAAAGAACCTCTTCATCACCGAAGAGACGGGTTTTAGAGCCTCGACCAGCTTGTTGAGATTGAGCTCTTGCATTCTTTTCTTGTTTTCTTCCACTGTCTTTCTCCGTAAGTCCCAGATCTGTTGAGAGAAAAAAGAAAATTTATACAAAATATGAAGAAATATGGGTTCCAATCTTGGTAATTAAAGATGGGTTCCACTGATTGTAGAAACAAAACTAAGAAATTGAAGATGTGTTGAACTAATTTTACTCCATTTGTACCTAATTGCATGTAGGGTTTACATATTCTTAAAATGGGGGTTGTGTTGTGAAATTAATGGTAAATTTAGGCTTTGAAGCTTGAACAGGGAGCGAGAGCAGATGAGAGAAGAGTAGAGGAGAGGAGAGTAGAGAGAGAGATAGGCGAAGCGAAGGGAGAATGAAGGGGGAAAAGTGGAATAAATTTTGGGGTGGGGGGGAATTAGAATTTTAGTTAAGGGGGAACGTATATTGTACTGTAGTCGTTCTTTTTTATTTTTTAAAAAAAATGAGATTAGACACCAGTTGTGTTTTAAACCGATGTCTACAAACTCTTTAACATCGAATAAAAACTAAGCGATGTTAAAAAACTTGTTAACATCGGATGCTTTTCAGACCATTGTTAAAAGCGTGATGTATTTTGCACTGTTTCTTGTAGTGTTACGGACTGAAGTAATCCTCATGTACATGGTTTGAAAGGTTCAATCAAATACTCAAGAAATACGGGCATAAACAAGGTCATTCAGATCATACATTAGTTTTCAAGCATGCGGCAGGTGATAAGGTTGTTATTCTTATTGTCTATGTGGATGATATAATATTGACGGGTAATGATCTTGGTGAGTTAGAAAAACTTAAGAGTTTGTTAGCTCAGGAGTTTGTAGTGAAAGACCTTGGTCCAATGAAATATTTTCTGGGAATGGAAGTTGCAGGATCTAAAGAAGGCATTTTCGTATCCCAACACAAGTACATCATGGATCTACTTAAAAAAACTGGTATCCTTGGATGTAGACCTGCAGGAACATATGTGAAGCCAAAAGGAAAGTATAAAGAGATAACAATAGCGAAGCAAGTGAACAAAGAGATGTATCAGTGACTAGTGGGAAAATTAATATATTTATCGCACACCAGGCCTGACATTGCCTTCGTTGTTAGCTTGATTAGTCAGTACATGCATAATCCATTGGAAGAACACTTATAGGCTGTATTTAGAATACTAAGGTATCTCAAGAAAACAGCAGGAAGTGGACAACTGTTCGAGAAAAATGCTGAGAAAAGTATAGAAGCATTTACAGATGCTAATTGGGCGGGATCAGTTCAAGATAGGAGGTCGACAACCGGATATTGCACCAAAGTATGGGGAAACCTGGTTACTTGGAGGAGTAAAAAATAACTAGTTGTGGTTGAAGTAATGCAGAAGCTGAATTAAGAGCACTCGCGCAAGGAGTTTGTGAACTAATATCAATTAGGCGGGTACTATATAAAAGAATTAAAACTTCCAAGCAGTGGTCCTTTAAGGTTGTACAGTGACAACAAATCAGCGATCAATATAGCTTATAATCCTGTTAATCACGATAGAACCAAACATGTGAAAATAGATCGTCACTTCATCAAATAAAGAAAATGAGTGAAAGGATCTATGTGTTGTGTAGATACCGAGCAAGCAATAAGAAGCTGATTTATTAACCAAAGGTCTTTCTCAAGAGATTTTTGATATGTTGGTATTCAAGCTGGGCATATGGAATTTGTATCCTCCAGCTTGAGGAAGGTTGTAGAAGTAAATGCAGAATATTCAGTATTTAATTAGTATCATTCTTTAACAAGAGATTGATATCTTTATAGGGTTATTTAACCCTATCTTTATATCAATATAGCAGATATTTAGAAACTGATTAGAGGGTAGTTAGTTGTTTGTACAACTAGATTGATTGTAATACAACCTATTTAATAAGCCATTTTTCATACAGAATAATATATCTCAATATTTTATTCTCTTCTTTAGCATGAAATCATAATAGAGATCAACATTACCTAAGTGGTGTGGATGGAGTATTGAATGAATCGCAGAGAGTTGGGTATGAATTGTTGAGAGAGTCTAAATCGCTGAGAGAGTCCACGTGCATTTGATTGTTGAGAGAATCCTCGATATTGTTTGTTTTTGAAGCGGCGTGTATGATTTACTCATTTAGTAATATTATTATTATATTAATATTAATAATAATGTTAATTATTTTATAAAATGGATAATTAAAATTAGGGATTAATCAAATTATAAATTATACATATATTTAGCTATTATAGTTTAGTACAGATTCACTCGTACCATAATGTGCAAATGCACAATGGTCCTGCTGAATTATAGGTAAGGTAATGCTACATGAATGAAATTCTTAAAACCACAAAATATTTTGGTATTATCGAAACCCTAAGGACACGGCAACTGTTGGTCGACGCTTACGATCATTTTCTTCGTGGTACTAAATTTGAGCACCGACTTTGTAGTGGCATTTTATGCCCACGGATGTCATCCTAGTCTAGCTTTGTGCAAATAACTACATGTCATCCCTCCTTTTTACCTCAATAATTTATTCTTGAAGAACATATATACAGCATGTTTAAGATCAAAATTACAGCGTTCTTTCTTTCATTTTTTTAATCTGAAAAGGTCTTCTTCTATAGTTAAATCTCATGCAAATTATTATTATTTTTTTCAAATTTTAAAAGATTATATAAAATTCAAGTTCAATACCAGCTAGACCTGACAACGTTCCACGTACTTTCATGTTTTTGTGTATCAAACCTTAAACCCGAACCCGACCCAAATTTGCATTCATATACCAATTTGGTGACACTATCCCGGAACTAATAAATTCGTGTTTATCCGCTTTAATACACTAAAGTACACGGATCATATTGAAAAAAATTAATTGTTAAAAAATACAATAGGTAATTAAATGGTGAAGTGCTCACTCACGTAGTTAAGGAACAATAACATATATTTTATTATTTACAATTATATATATGTTATTTAGAATAGGTAAAATTCACATTTGGTATTAAGTATAAATATGTACATTATATATTTTTAAAAATTTAACTATTTATTTATTCCGTGTACTTTTGTTCCGTGTCGTGTACCTATATCGGAAACTCAAACCCGACACTAATTATATTCGTATTTTTTCGTATTCGTGTACCAAATTTTCGAATCCAAATACTAATTATTCCATGTTCATGTGTGATATACCAGTATTGTAAAGTCTAATACTAGCTGATTTCAAAAAATTCATAAAATAAAATAAAATATCAGTTCGATACACATGTAAATATGCTTTTATTTATGATTTTATGATATTTTTTATTGTCATTAATATAAGGGTGCCTTTTGACCTATGGAAGGCACAATAATAGCTTTGTCCGTCCCTAAAAATAATTATCCAGATCGGTTCGAACCGGAATTTATCCGGACTTTTTATTTATATATTAAAAAATATTTTAATATTTTATAACTCGAATTATGAGTAGTTTAAATACTAGAGAAAATAATATCTTTATATATCAAATAGAGTAGTTTAGACACCGAAATAAATAATTATTTTTAATATAATATATAAACAATCATATATACTTTATTTATTTCTAATATTATGATATATTATTTTAAAAATCATAAAAAGTATTGTATATTTTCAAATTTTATAATAAAAAATCGATTTTTTAATCGATTTTTTAATCGAACTTTTCAAAAAACCCGGCCTTTTATCCGGGCCGAACCAGGCTTTTATCCGGGATTTTTTCGATCCGGACTTTTCGGGCCGAATCGGATTTTCGAGAAAAAAGGAGGCCCATTTAAGGCCCGCGGGCTGGGCCGAACCAAGCCGGGCTTTTTTCCGGATCAGGTTTTTCGAGTTTTTTTCCGGATCGGATCGAATTTCGGGATTAGGATTTTTTGTTGAATTAACTGACTTGGTCCTCATTAATTAGTTCCCCAGCAACTATCATTATTTTGATCGATTTAGCATAAAAAAATTATAAATAATTGATAGCTTCCTAACTGATTTCGACCTTCTGAAACAAACTGTCACTATATCTCGATCCTCTTCTCATTCTTAACTTGGACGACTCCTAGCTAAAAAAACGTGTACGACGAACATTTTCGAAACTAAAAAAATTTAACATTTTCTCAACATTAAAATATTAAAGAAAAATATAGCGCCTCCTTTGGATACAGAAATGCTGCAACTGAACAGTGTGAATAACACTGAATCTAGCTAGATTCCGGCTGCTAGAGCTAGCCCATGGAAAATAAGCAACCCACGGATACTACTTTTCAAGAAAACGACCTCCGTGACTCCCATTAATGACGACAACACTTCTGTTTGGCAATTTGACGTATTTAATATTTTTAGCAAATTCTCGGAAATTATGCTTCTTACAAAATTATTTGCATTATTAGTTGACTACTCGACTCAGACATCATGTTGCTGATTACTATATAAGTGCAGTAAGAGTGCATGCATTAATACACGGAACATTGGAACTTCAAATATATATACTACTTATACAATTTTGACATGTCTAAGCTAAGTTTTATGCAATCTACATTTCTGTTTCTTGGGATCTTTATGCTTGCTGTTAAAACAACAGGTTAGTTAGTTGTCTCTTTCTCAAGCACGTTATTAAGGATCTTGTTAATGATACTGATGCAGTGAATAATGTTGTGCCTTATATTATATGTATATATTTTAGAATAAGTATTAGGTCAGAAGTACCAAATTTGCATCTCCAGTTCAATCTCGTTTTACGTGTTGCAGGTTCATAAGAATGTGTTACGTCAATATTACTTTGTTTTTTGCTAGCTAATAATCTGTTCTCGGAAATATTCAAAGATGTTGCCAGCAGGATGTGATTTTTAACGTTAGGTTAATGTAATATTAATGCATATGTATGAAATTTTAGTAAATATATGTACTAATCACTTGCTGCATGCCTGCATTTACAGGAGCACAATCTGTAGGTGTGTGTTATGGGAGAAACGGAAACAATTTGCCATCTCAACAGGCAACAATCAATCTGTTCAATGCCAACCGTATCCGAAAAATGCGATTATACCATCCTGATCAAGCAGCACTTCAAGCTCTTAGAGGAACAAGCATAGAGGTCATTCTCGATGTGCCAAACTCTGACCTTCAATCCCTTCAAGATCCCGCTGCAGCAAGAACATGGGTTCAAAATAATGTACAGAGTTACACACCAGGAGTAAATTTTCGTTACATTGCTGTCGGAAATGAAGTTGATCCTAACAATGGGGGTACTTCCCAGTACGTTAATCTTGTGCTTCCCGCCATGAGAAATGTGCAAAATGCGATTGTAGCAGCAGGACTACAAAATCAGATTAAGGTTACCACCGCTACATACTCAGGTGTTACTAGTGGATTTCCTCCGTCACAGGGTTCGTTCCAAGATAATGCAAAAGGATTCATGGGGCCAATCATTCAGTTTTTAGCCCAAAACAATTTGCCTCTGCTAGCAAATATTTACCCTTATTTTAGCTACCTAGGAACTCCTCAGGGTAATCTTCGATATGCTTTGTTTACATCACCGAACGTGGTCGTATCTGATGGCAGTCGGACATACTGGAACCTTTTTGATGCATTGCTAGATACTATGTACTCGGCTGTTGAGAGAGCTGGTGGTCCGAACATCGAGATTATTGTGTCAGAGAGTGGATGGCCTTCTGCAGGTGATAGAGAGGCAAGTGTACAAAATGCAGGAACATATAATCGGAATTTGATCAATCACGTTAAAAATAATGGGACACCAAAAAGACCGGGGAAACTTATACAAGCTTACATATTTGCAATGTATGATGAGAACCTCAAGGGAGGGGCAGAGACTGAGAAACATTTTGGGCTCTTCAGCCCCAACCAGCAGCCCAAATACCAACTCAGTTTTTGAGCTATGCTATGATTCTAAATTATGTCATGTAATATATAGAAAATAAGGCCCATTATCGACAATATGGACCACTTAAAGATTACAGTCATGTTAAGGAGAGTACGTTCCAGCAAGCAATATAATGAATAAAAACAGAAATTAAGTATAATGAAGTTTTTTTGTTTTCGTTTAATTTTGCTTCATGCTTTTTACAAGTCATCAAGTGATTCCCAGATACTTCAGAAGTCGGCTTCTTACTTTACATGGATATAGTTTGTCATTTTTATATAGAAATTCTAGTTTAGTGACAGGTTCATCGAATATTATTAAATATATGATCCTATTGGGGTCTTTCTCTAATAGCTTACGGTTTTAGATGAGCTGGTTACTCAAAGTTCGATTCTCAGTCACCCCCAACATTCTCACAATTTAATGTGGACACTAAAGGCAATTAATACCCCAAAGATGGCGGAAGGACTAAGGTTCGATTCTCGGCCAACCCCAACATTCTCACAATTTAATGTGGATACTAAAGGCAATTAATACCCCAAAGATGGGCCGGTGTTCCACTCTTCGACCCATAAATGGGCTTTCGAGTGAGGGGGAGTGTTAAATATATGATCCTGCCTTCCTCTAATACCTTAAGGTTTTAGATGAGCTGGTTACTCAACAAATATCAATTACCGGAAGTATCAGATCATTCAAACTGTTTCCTGTTTTGTGGTTTCTCTATGACCCAACCATGGAAAACCTAAACTTAGGTAACTTAAGGGACTAGAATTGCTATTATCGCAATACTAAAACCCCAAGGACACGGCAACAGCTGAATGACATTGTAAAGGCTTCTTGATTGCTAGCACAACCAATATAGGTTGGTTGTCGATCGATTAATCTGTTGGATGTGGATCGATTCGGAAGAACGAGACTTTACGATCCGGTCCCTGAAACACTGCAAGCTCTTCCTGGAACAAACATAGTACCAAACATGCAGCTTCAATCCCTCCAAGATCCTTCTGCAGCAAGTGCTTGTAGTTGGATTAATCTGTTATATAATTCTAAATATCTGTCATGTAATAAATAAATAAGGCCAATCAATTACCAGCTAAAGATTACAGTCATGTTCAAAACTTCATAGACTTTTGGATTGGATTCAAGCATAAGCCGAACTAAAGAATGACCCTAACTAGTTGACAATATAGCCGCCTCAAATGTTCAATTAAAAAACAAAATTTTCATTTGTTAAAAAATCGATTTAATATTAATATCTTACGACTACAGGTGAATGAACAGACTTGGTCCTCATTTGCCCGCTATCGAATATTGTTGTGATCGATTTAAGTATTAAAATTAAAAAAATTCATAGATGATTGATACCTTATTAAGATCCTTAACCTAACTGATTTGGACCTTTTGAAACAAACTGTGATCCAAAAAAAGTTTGACAGGAGAGTTCAATTTAGTTGAAAATTACCGCAATTTTAAGGTTTGATTCGTAAATAAACGGAATTTAGCATAATATAGTTCATCTTGTAAGTTTGCAAACAAATTTGATTACGACGTGGATAAATGTGTTTATATAATTCTCGCTAGTATTACAATTTGTGATAGTGAATAAGTTTATTATTTTTCTAGTTATATATGTTCGTAAACATGTTACGAACAAATATTAATTTATGACGCACTATTAAGTAAATAATTATGCATTTATTTATCCACAAAGAAATTTAACTATGTATTTATTAAATTTATTAGTTTGCAACTAAAATTTAGAAATCAAAAGAACGAGTTCGTAAACAGAATTTGTGATCAAGAGTTCGTTAACAGGATTCATGTATTGTTAGTTGAAACATACCTCGTAAGCGATTTGTGAACATGTTGACGAATAAAGTTTTTTTTAATTATTTGATACGCGAACAAATATTTTGACTCGATAAATTTTCGAGTTCGAGTTCAATATATTTTAATTAACTGAAATATAAATACTTAAAAATTCAGCTCGATTAGGTTCATTAAAAACCCTACACTCAAATGTGCTAAACATTATTTAAAATTAAATCTTTTATTTTATGTTTATTTTTAAGGGGGAAATTAATTTTTTTATGAAATGCAAAGTAACTGTAAAAATAATAAAATATAATTATGCACTTTCAAAATGTATTCGAGGTGCAAAATACAATCTCAGATCGGTTTTTGTACATAATTAACTAGAAGTCTAGAAGCACCTTACCCTAAAACCTCTGCAAATTGAAAATGGACGTGATCAGAGTATTTTATTATTTTAAATAAATATAAGTTAGTTATTAATTAATAATTACTAAATTATAGAGAGTTTACGACATCAAATAAAATTAAATTTGAATTACATAAATTTATGAAACTATATTAATTTAATGTATATCATTTACAAATATAATATATATATATATATACATTTATATATATATGCTAAATAAGGCCGAAGATGATATTCGAAGATAAGTATCTTTCATTTCCGCTGAGCAATCACTGCACGACTAAGGGGTGAGCAGAGCGAATAAGCTTTCGGTTCGAATATTTAATAACCGAATGAATATATCAAAAATAATTTGCTTCGATATCTGAATTTATAAAATATGGTTTGATATTTGGAAAGGATTTTTCAAACTTTGGAATTTCAGATTTTTTATTTGAATTTTCGGATTATCCAAATTATTTGAATTATGTTTAGTTTAGAATTACATGAATGTTATATATAAATATATGTAACTGTTATATTACATCAATGTTCAATTTGTACTTACTCATCATCCATATCAGCCTTTTATTATTATTATTTAAACTTTAACAAATATTAATTTGTTACTCACTCTTTACATAATTATTAATCTCTTTTTATAAAATTATGTATATTTATAAAAATGTCATGTTTACTTATATTGATATTGAAAATTAGTGTAATAAATCTATAAGTATGTCGATATTGAAAATGATAAATGAGTAAAAGTATAAACGACAAAATTGTTACAAATTAGTACAAGAAGAAGAGATGGAAGCAGTATGCAAGTTTACGTGATTGTATATAATATAATTTAATTATTCTATTTTGACTTATTTTATAATTAATATTTAACATTTATTGAAAGTTTAGATATGTTGACAACATTTTACTTAATCATTTATGATTATTTTTATTTCCCGAGAAAAAACTATATAACTCTTAAACTAATTTCATGAAACAAATTATGTGATTTGCAAAATTGAATTTGGAATTGACATGTTATTAAAATGTTCGGTTTGGACGTGTTAGTACAATAATTATATAAATTTTAGCTAATCAAACAGCTGTAAACTTTGGATTTTTGGTTATTTTGCTAACAGGCCGAATTTCTAATATGGTTCGGTAATCGACCAAATTTAATTCAGTTCAGTATTGTAAGATAAAATTCTTTTATTTAAATATTCAAAATAATTTCAGTTCGGACTCTAAATATTCGAATACTCACTCCTACTATGGCGAGGTTTGAGTAAGAATCTTAAATTAATAAGTAACACTAAGTATGGTGAGGTTTGAGTAGGAAATCTTAAATTAATAAGTAATTTATTATACAAAAGAATAAGTGATAAATAAATAAATATTTATAAGTCATATATAAGTTAAGTAAGTTTTTGGATAATTTTGTTTAGAAGTTAAATTTTTTTACTTAAATGAACTAAAATATATAATTTTATATATAAATTATTTTAATTCGTGAATTTTAAATTAGAAAAACATTTACAAACATATATTTTAAAATTTAACAAAAAGGAGAAAAATCAAATTAAGTTAAGAAAAAGTATTATTTATAACATTCAACTTATCAGCTTATAAATTATAAATTCGACTTATAAATTAGATCGATAAACGCTGATCAATAAACCATACGAGCCTTTAATCTTTAACACAAAACACAATGTAATCATATTTTGCAATATTGTATTAAAATAAATTTTAATTATAATTACGAAAAAATTTATTTTTATGATATTGTTGAGAATATATATTTACGCATTAATTTTTAAAATTTTAATATGATTATACTCTATCGAAATTGATTATGTTTCGATACATTAAAAAATTATTATTTTAGAAAATGATTAGTATAAAATTTTTAATTTATAGAAGATTTGATTGAGAAATATGAAAGTGTGTGTTCAGTTGTACAATGTGAATAAGACTGAAGACCCTGGAAATTAAATAAACAAAGCGATGGCTCTCATATATACGACGACAACACCTATGAGGCACGTTTTCGAAACAAATTGGCAATTTGACGACTTAAATATTTGTTGGGGATTTTTAAAGAGTTATCCGAAAGTTGACTTGACATGTTGCGAGTACTACATAATTGTAGTAAGATTGTATGAATTATTATATATATTACCTGCATAATCTAAAGTTTTTCCATGTCCAAATTAAGTAGAATGCAATCTATATTTCTGTTTCTTGGGATGTTCATGCTTGCCATTAACAAATCAGGTTTAGTTCTTTCTCTTTCTCAGACTAGCTTTATTATATATGCGGCTTGTTTGCGAAATGATACAATGAGGCTGGATGGTGTCTGGGATGGTGTCTGGGAGTGAGCTATCGCACAGGGCCGAAAATATATAAATAATTTTGAAATTTTAGTAAATTACTAATCATACTAATCATTTGCTGCATTGACAGGGGCACAATCCGTAGGTGTGTGTTATGGGAGAAACGGATATAATTTGCCAAACGAACAGGCGACAATCGATTTGTTCAAGGCCTATGGTATTAGAAAGATGAGACTTTACGATCCCGTGCAGGCAGCATATCAAGCTCTCAGAGGATCAAACATAGAAGTCATTCTTGACGTACCAAACAGGCAACTTGAATCCCTTCAAGATCCTGCTGCAGCAAGAACATGGGTTCAAGATAACATTCAAAACAACATGCCAGGAGTAAATTTTCGTTACATTGCTGTTGGAAATGAAGTTGATCCGAACAGTGGTACTTCCCAGTATGTTAATTATGTTCTTCCCGCCATGAGAAATGTGCATGATGCAATTGTAGCAGCAGGACTGCAAGATCAGGTTAAGGTTTCCACCGCTACGTACTCAGGTGTCACTAGTGGATTTCCCCCATCACAGGGTTCGTTCCAAGATAGTGCAAAATGGTTCATGGAGCCAATCATTCAATTTTTAGCCCAAAACAATTTGCCACTTCTAGCAAATATTTACCCTTATTTTAGCTTCCTGGGAACTCCTCAAATAAGTCTTCAATATGCTACGTTTACATCACCATATGTTGTTGTATATGATGGCAATGTTCAATACTGGAACCTTTTTGATGCACTGCTAGATA
The DNA here is from genome assembly GCF_009905375.1 of Apium graveolens. NCBI lineage: Eukaryota > Viridiplantae > Streptophyta > Magnoliopsida > Apiales > Apiaceae > Apium > Apium graveolens. The sequence continues at coordinate 57,232 of NW_027418017.1, forward strand.
CTATGTATTCGGCTGTTGAGAGAGCTGGTGGTCCCAACATCGAGATTATCGTGTCAGAGAGTGGATGGCCTTCTGCAGGTGATAGAGAGGCAAGTGTAGAAAATGCAGGAACTTATAATCGGAATTTGATCAATCACGTTAACCATAATGGGACACCAAAGAGACCAAATAAACTTATAGAAGCTTACATATTTGCTATGTTTGATGAAAACATCAAGGGAGGGGCAGAGACTGAGAAACATTTTGGGCTCTTCAACCCTACGAACCAGCAGCCCAAATACCAATTTAGTTTTGGAGCTATGAATTATGATTCTTAATATATGTCATATTGTCATGTACTAAAAAATTAAGGCCCATTATCAACAATATGAACCAGGGAATGATTACAGTTCTGTTGAGGAGACTGATTTTACTTTGTATGTCTGAGATCAGTTTGTTTGCACCAGACTGTCATATGTATGTTCTAGCAAGCAACAAAAATAAAATTCTTGCTATGTTATTGTCTTATTGACTTCATAAATTTGTCTTCTGGTGCAATATATCCCATTGTGCCCCTAGCCATGGTCATTGACACAATAGTTTGATCCTTAGAACACAATTTGGCCAGACCAAAGTCAGAAATTTTTGGATTGAAATCTTGGTCCAACAAGATATTATGAGGCTTGATATCAAAGTGGAGAATCTGGTGTGCACACCCTTGGTGAAGATACTCGATTCCTTTAGTTATGCCTAGAGCAATATCTTGCATCTTCTCCCAACCAAAAAAACTGTTCTTGTCATTTTCTTCAGAGTATTTCAGTTTTTCTCGGGAGTTGTTAGGTTGGAACTCGTAAACAAGGGCACGATTGCAGCCATCAGCACAGTATCCCATTAACATCAGCTTTGGGATCACAATTGAGCAGCTTCACTGCAACAATAATGTCATCAGTGATCTGTCCCTTGTACACTGTCCCGAAACCTCCTTTACCTAATTTATCACTAAACTGACTAGTGATCTTCTTGATATCAGCATAAGTGTACCTTGTTGGTTTCATGGCTTTGTAATCATCCAAAAACATTTTGATTTTCAGCTGATCATGCTTCTTTTGCATATGAGATCGGATTGTATTATACAAAACTAGACTGAGGACAAGCACAGCGACAATAGCACTCAGAATTATTCCAGCAACAGGCTTAATTGATCCACCACCTGCAATATTTTAGGCTGGAATTAATTGTTTACCAATTCATTTCCAATTAATTATATAGGCAAGCGTTTATGAACAAGCTACAAATATTTAGCTTGCACGATGAAGAGTGTGATAAACTTACCTCCGCTGGTTGATTGTGCTTTGGGAATGGGGAAACATGTAGTACTCTGATTTTTTCCAGCATCTATACTATTTTTTACGAGCTTGCAGTACATCCCTCTAGCTTCACATCTACTACAGTTTGGTGTGGACCAATTGGCCTTGACGTATTTGGCATGACCGATACTTGGGAGAACAAAACTAAAAATCTTTGTGCACAATGTTACTTCCTCATTAGTAATACATGGATAATCAGGGAAATAGTTGACATGTAAAGCTTGTCCACTGAGGGAAACAAGCTTCACTGGTTTCAAGCTGATGACATCTTGGTCACAACTGAAAAAGTGATAGTGATAATCTGATTTAAATCTGAAGGGCCTAGGAGGAGCTAATGAATATGATGAATTTGATTTGGAAAGCAATTTCACCGGAAAGCAACATTTAATATGGATTAACATGATGCTGATATAGTTGAATGTGCTAAGAGGTGTAATTGATACTAGTGAGGGCTAAGTCAGTAGAAAGAAAGAGCTGGACTTCATTAAGCGACGTTTGAGCAACGTATTCAAAGTGAAGCATGGCTCTTCCCTTATGAACAAGAAAGTTGGAAACCAGGGTGACCACAGTGCTCAGGCTGTTTTCCTTTGAGCCAGAAGGGGAAGCGGATGTCAGGACCGTGAGTCGAGCATCTTCTCACCTTACATTCCTCATCTGCATCTGCACCTATAACTCCCATCAATGCAAACACTAACACTGCCAATAAAAATAACTCAGTTACTTGCAGTTCAAAAATACCCATCATATAGTATTATCTAATGCCAAGATTCTGATATACGATATCATATTGGCATCTCTGCATCCTCAGAAAAAATATATCAAAGCCACTACTTTCGAGTGGACTTCAGTTTAGTACCTATCATTGACTTGACCCTGTATTCTTCCTCCCAAGTAAACTGATACTTTCATAGCCACAACTTTTCGGGTGCCTTCAGTTCACTGATTATCGTAGACTTGACTCAGTACTCATTCTCCCTTTTAGCCTAAAAATATCAGCTTGACTTGAGAAGAGATGGAAGACTCTTTGTAATAACATTATTACTACAAATGTGTCTTTTAAAGATTCTATGCTTAAGTCGAAAATAGGTGAAGGAAATGGAGAGAACATTTGCCCTTGTATATGCCTTAGATAGCAGAAAAGCTTCACTAATACATTACATAATCAAACTTATACTAGTCTTATCATTTCCAACCTCCTGCAACTGCAAAGCCATATCTCCTTCTTCTTGCGGTAATATCCGAAACATAATTTGTCCTTTTACTTTAAAAGGTGATCAGCAAAGATGTCCTCAAAATCTTTTTAGCAAAGAGCTTTCATGTTTGAACAACCGCACCACCATAATTGTGCATCCCCATAAAGTCTTCTATGTTGGGAAAATCAACTACGAGAAGCTTACGATTAGGCTGGTTGATCCTGGCCTTAAAAAGAACAGCTATTCTTCTCTTCCACACTATGTGATCCAGCAGCATGACTATTCGAGTTCTTCTAATCATATTTGGGAACATAACCATGCTCTTCGAGTAATCCAATGTCTGTCCCCTGCATTATCTTAGCGATACGTTGCTATTAACTCTCCACTTCCTACTTCCACTTCAGTAGTTACTTCGGGACTGTGTATAAAGGGAAGCTTCGCAGTGGTCATTTTGTAGCAGTAAAGATATTGGGCAAGTCCAAGGCATCTGCGCAACAATTCACTAATGAAGTAGCTACGAGTGGAAGGATTCATCATGTCAGTGTGGTGCAACTCACTGGTTTTTGCTTTGAAGGAAGAAAACGTGCTCTGATCTATGAGTTCATGCCCAACGGATCTTTAGAGAAGTACATTTTGCGTCGAGAAGAAAAAGAAGAAAAAGAAACTTTGTTCTTGAGCTGGGAAAAGATGTTCAAGATTTCCTGCAAAGTAGCAAGTGGAATTGACTACTTGCATCGAGGTTGTGACATGCAAATTTTGCATTTTGACATCAAGCCTCACAACATTCTTCTTGATGAGAATTTCAATCCGGAAATTTCTGATTTTGGACTTGCGAAATTGTATGCCACTGATGACAGCACTGTGATTCTGACTGCAGCAAGAGGGACAATGGGTTACATGGCTCCAGAGATGTTTTACAAAAATATCGGAGGCGTTTCATATAAAGCGGATGTTTATAGTTTCGGAATGTTGATGATGGAAATGACTAGCCAAAGAAGAAGCTTGAATCCATTAGTGGATCATATTAGCCATTCTCACTCTCCCATATCGGTGTATAACGAACTTCGCAAAGGAAACGAGATTGAAATGGAAGATGTTGCTGAGGACGAAAGGAAGTTGGTAAAGAAAATGATCATAGTAGCATTCTGGTGTATACAATTGAAGCCGAGTGAGCGTCCTCCGATGAGCAAAGTTATCGAGATGCTTGAAGGAGATGCAGAACTCTTAGTAATGCCTCCTAAACCTTCAATGTACCCTCAAGAACCAGCTAGGATTGTAACATGAACAAACAACTGTCATTCGGTTGAGGCAAATTTTCTAACTCGATGAACACCGTAAAATCAGATTATGTAATGCATCCAGATAAAATCAGAGTAAAACATAAGTCTGATTATGCATCCATAGTAAAATCAGATTAACTGCTGAAATGCACTCAAGATACCAGAAACCCGAAAACTGTAATCATTTATTCAGTTGGACAATTAACCACTGTTTCATACAAGAAAGCGTAAAAAGGACTAAAGGATTACAAAAGAAAGGAACAACCTACAAAATGATACAAATACCCTGGATTACAAAGGATATCAACGCCTTACCTATAATCTATAACCCTGTATCTAGCTTTGAGAGGACCCTGGCGTCGGTTATCTACAACGAACTTGTCAGAAACCCTGCTCTTGGTATAAAAAAAGCGTGAAAAAAAAAACTATTTTGTCATCACCGTCTGCTTGTTGCTAATCTTGTGTCCTCGCTGATATTGCTTTGTCTATCTGAATTGACATCGTTTTTCTCTTTGAGGAGGTACTTGTCGACTTGAGAAGCAGCTTGCCGACCTTCTGAAATGGCCCATACAACTAAAGATTGTCCACGTCGACAATCACCGGCAGCAAATACCCCATCTATGTTAGTAGAGAAACGGCCGTAATCTGCTTTGATGTTTGATCTACTGTCTCTCTCCAACTCCAGTTTATCGGCTATCGTCTAGTTAAAATAAACAGCACAAATTTAAGATATATAATAATGCAGTGGTATCATTTCCGTCCATTTTTTAAGTTTGATGTCAAAGATTATGTGACTGACAAAAATAGCGAGAGAAACTTGTAACTACGCTAGTTTTATCCTACTGCTACCAGTTCTGTATAGATTATTAGATTATCACAACAAATATTGTGATGCACATTAGCTCAGGATACTAACCGATTCAGGACCAAGAAAACCCATGGCTAGTAGTACTAAATCAGCCTCAATGATCTCCTCAGAACCTTCGACTTCTTTGAATTGGAACTTTCCACTTGCATCCTTCTCCCATTGAACACGCACAAGTTCCAGTGCTTTCACAACCCCATTCTCATCTCCAATAAACCTCTTAGTTAACACCTCGTAGGATCTGGGGTCTTTTCCGAACTTGGTAGCCGCTTCCTGGTGTCCATAATCTACGCGGAATATGCGAGGCCACTGCAACCAAATGAAAGTAAAAGACATCAGTAAGATAAGAACTGAGAACAAAGCGTTCATTTAAAAATAGCATATATTACCGTAGACTAGCTGCTGTAAATTGTGACTTGATTCTATGAACATATACAGACAGAAACTAACTAAACCCATTTAGAAGCCCAGGTCACACCTCAATTATCTGATTCTTGCTGTACATGTTACACTTGTCAAACAAGGTTCATTCAGCATGTCAATTGCCGAAACCACTAAGAATCACAAACCATAACTAAACTAAACAACCCTGTGTGTCTTGCTCTATAGTAAGTTTCGGGTATAAAGACAAAACAAAAGTATCGAGATACCATAGCATAAAATGACCAAGGGAAATGACGAACCTGTGGCCAGGGGTTACCCGGTGCCCTTGTTCTTGGCGGCTCAGGGAGCAGCTCCAAATTTACAATGTTAGTGCAACCGTGTCGAATAGAAGTCCCTATGCAATCTGTTCCAGTGTCACCTCCGCCAATTACCACAACTTTTTTTCCTTTAGCTGAAATGTAGTTACCATCCTCAAGATTGCTATCTAACAAGCTTTTAGTGTTGGCATGAAGGAACTCCATTGCAAAATGGACTCCTGATAAACTCCTTCCAGGAATAGGAAGGTCCCTGCAAAGATTTTGAATAGTTCTGTTACCCCTCTTTTTTGATATATATAATTGACTGAAGACAACTTTTATCCAGAAGCATCCTTTCTTTAGTAGACATAATTAGGTTAGCATACCTCGGCTTTGTGGCTCCTACAGCTAAAATGATAGCATCGTTCTCCTCACGAAGTCGGTCTAGAGAGTAAGACAGATCTTTACCAACAGTGGCATTAACAACGAAAGTCACACCTTCTTTCTCCATAAGGTCAACCCGCCTTTGAACAACATCAACTTTGTCTGTCTTCATGTTAGGAACTCCATACATCATAAGTCCCCCGACTCGATCAGAACGCTCAAAAACAGTCACAGAATGACCTATTCTATTTAGCTGATCAGCAGCTGCCAAACCAGAAGGTCCACTCCCAACAATAGCAACTCTTTTCCTGTACCAACAGTGACTACGATCAAGTTTCTTAAAGCTATTAAACACCAGCATTCATTCCTCAAAAAATGGTCTCGCTTAAAATTCAATGTAGTACAGTGAAATCCAAGAGTTCAACTATGAAAATGAAACTGGTTATAGTTTATTTACCATATGTGAATATCTTACGTATTGTAGCAAAGTACAAATACCATTGTATTTTAAATGTTAATTACTGTTGCAGATCACCTTTTGGAAAATGGAATTTCAGAATTTTAGTGGTGGAATGATAAAATCAGGCTGTAACTAGGAGCACTCTAAATTCCAAATAGGACTCCTTGTGAAACGAATTTAAGTACTAGTCGTCTGAAAACATACACACGAGCGCGCGCGCGCACACACATAGAAATGTTACATACCCTGTTCTAGTGACTGGAGGCCGTGGCACCATCCACCCTTCCTCAAAAGCCTTGTCAATAATAGCACACTCGATGCTCTTAATAGATACTGGATTTTCTATAATACCAAGCACACAAGAACCTTCACATGGTGCTGGGCATACTCGACCAGTGAACTCTGGAAAATTATTAGTCTCCAGAAGCCGATTGAGTGCTTCACGCCACCTATTTTGGTACACCAGCTCGTTGAATTCGGGTATTTTATTTCCAAGAGGACATCCTGAGTTCTCCTGTAAAGATATTATATCGTTTTACAACAGAATCAGCTTACTAGATGGTTATACTAAAACAAAGATGTTAAGAAAACTAGAAATTTTTGTTTTATACCAGCATATTCATTGGGATAAAATTGTAGAATTTTATGAAACAAAAAATAAGATGAAGAACAATCATTACTTGATGACAGAAAGGTGTGCCACAGTCCATACAGCGAGCAGACTGTGTCTTTACAAGTGGCCCAGGTTTAGTCTCTTCCATAACTTCTTTCCAGTCAGTCATCCGAACATTGGGATCCCTGTATGAAACGCCTGCACGCTCATAAGAAACAAAACCTCTATGTTTAACAGCATCAGCTACCTGAGATGGTCTCTCTAATACTTTAGTCTTCCCTTCCTGCGTTTTCCAGTTTACAAATCATATGAATTGTTACAAGCCACTACTTTCTTGTTTTTAATATTACTACTAATAGTCGCATATGTATATGTTAGGGACTTGGTTTAATCATATCATAAATGAAACTATAAGCATATTACATACATCTAAGACTAAGTAGATCTACAAGCCAAAAATATATATAACGACTCATTAATTGTTTTTTAAATAGTTTAAAGTGATATTAATTTAAATAATACTAATAAATTTCAATTATTCAAAAAAGGGATTAACTTAAACTAACCGATGTACAGGCAGAAAAGGTGATTCTTTATTTTGAGGAAAGAAAGGTAAAACATTATCAAACTTTAAGGTATTTTCCCAAATACCTGTAGGCACCTGCATGTATTGATCACTACTTCCTAGATAAATGTTTTGGCCTACAAGCTCTTAAAGTTATAATTTTGAAGTATATATGAAAATGTTTTACGAACCTCACTAGCTTTCCCATTCAAAGATGTTGCAGCCATTTTCTTTAGCTCTTCAAAGGCATCTTTTTTAGCTAGCTCTGCCTCCTCTTGCTGCTCAGCTTCTTTAGCAGCCTTTTCCGCAGCCCTCTTTGCAGTTTCCTCCTTTTTTTGATTAGCAAGTACTCTTTTGTAATCCCTTGGAAAGACCTTGATAAATGAAGGTAAGAGGTTATCAAAGTTCGCAAGCACTTCTTTGGCTAGCTGGCTGCCGGTATGCCGCTGATGTTGCTGTATCATCATCCTAAGAGTCGTGATATCATCTTCTTCTTCCACTTTATCAAGATCAACCAATTCAGCATTGCATCGTGATCGAAATTTTGTATCTACGTCGAAAACATAAGCAACACCACCACTCATGCCAGCTGCAAAATTCCTCCCAGTTTTCCCAAGAACAACAACGGTCCCACCAGTCATATATTCACAACCATGATCACCAACACCTTCTACAACTGCTTTAGCTCCAGAATTACGTACACAAAATCTTTCAGCAGCCATCCCATTAAAGTAAGCTTCACCATTTGTTGCACCATAAAGAGCCACATTTCCAATTACAATGTTTTCTTTTGGGTCAAAATTGCTTCCTTTGGAAGGGTAAACAACAATCTTGCCACCTGACAATCCTTTCCCAACATAGTCATTACCGTCACCTTCAAGCTCTAGCGTGATTCCAGGACAAAGAAAAGCTCCAAGGCTCTGGCCTGCACTACCATTAAGTTTGACGTGTATAGTATCTACAGGAAGGCCAACATTATGGTAGCGCTTCGTCACTTCATGGCTTAACATTGTTCCAACTGCACGATCTGTATTGCAGATAGGTGTTTCCATGTATACCGGAAGACTTCTGGACAAAGCAGGTGTAGACAATGATATTAATTTTCGATCCAAGACCATGTCTAACCCATGGTCTTGTTTCTCTACACAATATTGTGCAGCCTGTGGACGAATTTCAGCAGCTGGTTTAAGTAATAAAGAGAGATCTATAGTCTTCAGTTTCTCATTATTCTTCGTTAGTTCTTCATCAATTTCAAGCATGTCTGCGCGGCCAACCATTTCATTAATTGTTCTCAAACCAAGCTGAGACATAATTTCTCTTACTTCTTCTGCTAGCATAAAGAAGAAATTAATGACATGTTCGGGTTCTCCAGCAAATTTTTCTCTAAGAACTGGATCTTGGGTTGCAATGCCAACAGGGCAAGTGTTTTTGTGGCACTTCCGCATCATGATACACCCAAGAGTTATTAGAGGAGCAGTGCTGAAACCAAATTCCTCAGCGCCAAGAAGGGCAGCAATGGCCACATCTCTTCCAGTTTTCAGTTGACCGTCTGTCTGGAGAACTGTTCGACCACGGAGATCATTAGCAACAAGAGTTTGGTGGGTCTCCGCAAGACCAAGTTCCCAAGGAAGCCCAGCACTCTTGATACCAGTCCATCGAGAAGCCCCTGTACCTCCATCATGGCCAGAGATTAATATATGATCAGCATGCCCCTTGACAACACCACTAGCTATTACACCAACACCAGCTTCAGAAACCAATTTCACACTCACTCTAGCTGCTGGATTAGCATTCTGCATAAGAATCAGATTAACCAAATCAATATCAATAAAGGTAACATGATCTAGAAATTCACAAAGAACATACACTAAATTAGAAAAATATATTCTATAACAACTATATTAACATCCAATTTACATAGTATTACTGTAAAATAAGAGTACTATAGTCTATAGATACCTTTAAATCATAAATCAGTTGAGAAAGATCCTCTATAGAATAGATGTCATGATGGGGAGGAGGGCTTATCAGACCCACCCCTGCAGTAGAATTCCGAGTGACTGCAATATCACCGATTACCTTGTGGCCAGGAAGTTCTCCTCCTTCACCGGGCTTTGCTCCCTGTGACACGCAAAGAAAAAGTTACAAAGAAATGTTTCTTAATTCGTCCACTATCACATATGTAACAAATAGTTTTACGCTGCAAACTTTAAATTATACCTGAGCCATTTTTATCTGAAGCTCATCAGCATTTGTTAGGTAATAACTTGAAACACCAAATCTTCCACTTGCAACCTGCTTGATTGCACTCCTCCTAGGATTCATCGAACCATCTGAAAGTGGCTCCATACGAGATGGTTGTTCACCACCCTCGCCTAGAAACACAGAGATTACATACTGTAAGTACTGAGGATTATATAAAGCAAAGACCTAGAGTTGGTAGAATAGCTGCACCACATTAGTCTATAACATAAGCAACAACAATTAAGAATTAACCATTAAAACCAACTAAAGTCGAAACATGAAATTAAATTGTACAAGAGGATGTATGTATTGATAGTTCAAAAGTATAGACAAAAAATGGTGTTCTATAGGCATGCAGGGATGGAAACTCGACAATTTCCTACTATAGTACTGTCATAATTACAAAAATATAAAGTTCCATAGACAACAAACCTGTATTCGACTTCCCTCCAATCTTATTCATTGCCATAGCAAGGGTTGTGTGGGCCTCCAGTGAAATTGATCCATAACTCATAGCTCCGGTACAGAACCTCTTCACGATTTCCTTGGCTGGCTCGACTTCCTCCAAAGGTATCTTCACTGCCGCCTCTTTGAATTTCAGAAGTCCCCGCAAATTACAGGACTTATTTAGTTCCTGTATGCGCTTAGAATACTCCTTGTAGGCAGACACACTATTTCCTCTGGCTGCCTCCTGCAGCTTCGATATTGCAAGAGGATCATTCAGATGAATCTCACCGCCTTTCCTCCAGTGGTAATCACCAGGATTTGGGAGTGCAACAGACTCGGCACTTGTCGGAGGTAATGCGCGTGATGGAAATGCAAGATCATGCAAATGAAGAGCATCGTCAGCAAGTGCCTCAAATGTTGCACCCTCTACCCTGCTAGGAGTTCCAGCAAAGCACCTTTCCATCACTTCTGTAGAAAGACCAACAGCCTCAAAAATTTGAGCACCCTTGTATGAGGCCAAGGTTGATATACCCATCTTAGCAAGAACTTTCATCATTCCGTACTGACTTGCTTCATAATACTTCTTGACCAGATCCTCCTTTGAGTGGAATTCACCGCTAGATTTAGGTGGTATCTTTCCATCAACTTGAAGTCGCCAAATAGCCTCCACAGCCAAATACGGGCAGATAGCATCTGCACCAAAACCAACCAGTGTACAGAAATGGTGCACTTCTCTTGGCTCAGCAGAATCCACAATTAAAGCAATGCGAGTACGCTCATGTTTTTTAACTAAATGTTGATGGACAGCACCAACAGCCAATAGGGAGCTAACGGCAACTCGGTTCGAGGAAAATCCTGAAAATTCAACAAGTTAACATATTACTGATGATAGTAATTATTTTCATATTGAGCTTCCTCTAAGATAAGGGAATATGTTACCTCGATCAGAGAGCACCAGAGTAGTATAGCCTTTCTTGATCGCATCATGTGCTTCTGAACAGATCCTATCTAATGTCTCTTCCAATCCGTTTCTGCCACGTTCCTTCAAATACGTAATATCTACAACTTTGCTGCGCCAGCCTCTGTAGTTCATTTTCTTAATAGCTTGCATTTCATCAATCGATAGAAGGGGGCCTTGGAGTGACATACGTTGACATTGTTCTTCACTGGTCTCTGTCAGATCCCCTTCTGGGCCAACCATGCACTCCATAGATGTAACTATCTTCTCCCGGATAGGATCAATTGGAGGATTTGTAACCTGAGCAAACATTTGCTTGAAATATTCAAAAGTAAGTTTCTCTCTGTTTGACATCACAGCCAGTGGAGCATCATTCCCCATCGAGCCAAGAGCTTCAACACCATCTTTTGCCATTGGTAGCAGTAGCATCTCTAATGATTCGACTGTGTAACTGAAAAACGAAAACAATTCGGGTTATCTTTCATATTCCGGGAGAGTGTAGCCAGCAGGTCAAGGAGATACATACCCAAAAGCCCTCAGGGGAGCCACTAAACCATGCATTCCCATGTATTCCATATTGTCATCATTGTTAGATGCCTAACAAGCACAAAGGTGAAGCCACTTAAACTTTTTGAAATACGGAAGTTAATAAAGTCATAGATATAATAGAAGAACAAGAAAGGTGGAAATAATCAAGATGAAGAAGGCATATATATTTATAATCCTTACTTTCAAGACTCCGGTTATGGGTGGCCACGCCCTATCAGATTCGTCAACAGATTCAACAATGTTCTTAACAGTTATCTTTTGCCTTTCAAGCCACTCTCCATAAGGTCGTGCTAGTGAGTACTGCTGCTTTAAAGCTTCATCATCTACAACAACATGCTTTTTGAAATCCACAAGAAGCATCATTCCAGGATTCAGTCTTCCTTTCCTAGATATATCTTCTGGTGGGATATCCACCACCCCAACTTCACTTGCCATTATAACTCGTCCGCTGTGAGTAACATAAAAGCGACCAGGGCGTAATCCATTTCGGTCCAAGGTAGCCCCAAGATAATGACCATCAGTAACTGCAAGTGATTATTATAAGTCAGCAAAAACACTAAACATTGCAACATCATAATTATATGTTAAAATCAACATCATTTAAGCCTCTTACATGATATTAGTGCTGGACCATCCCACGGTTCCATGAGCGCTGAAAAATATTCATACAAAGCCTTTCGTTGAGGATCCATATTTTCGTCATTCTGCCAAGCTTCAGGGATCATCATCATAATAGCTTCTGGGAGACTCCTGCCTGCTCGAACTAGAAGCTCAAGGACACCATCAAAAGATCCTGAAGATGCAGAAACAATGTCAATAATCTACATGAATAAAAAAAACTTTCAACATATTTGATCAATATCCTGTTCCATTTGATATGCCCTTTCATCTAGTTACAGTGAACGTTGGAGGAAGTTTCTAGAGTACTTAAACAAGAGAGCTAATAGAAAATATAAACACATCCTAACCAGAATCAGATGAGTTTGCATCTACAATCGGTAGAAGTTTCTTCATCTCATCCTTTGACAACTGAAGCTCCCTGCACTTCAGTAAACCTTCCCGGGCCTTCATCCTGAAAAATTAGCAGATACGGTACTGTTTAAATATGGAATTGAGAGTACAGATAGTAATCATTAGCTCACCAGTAAATCAAGTACAGAAGGCCAGACAATAGGGGTACATAAGCCTCATTTATAAACCACGATAAATGAACATATCAAGATAATAATTTAACAAACATTGAGTAACATTCTGTTACTAGGTACTCTTAACAATCATGGACTATGAAAACGAACCAAGAACTTAAGTTGATGGGTAAAAATTTCTCATCACAGCTTTTTGTGGTAAAATTTTTTGTAATAGAACATAAGTATCAATCCTAATTTATATGTTATTTAAAGAGTTTAGCGAGCTTTGACTTTTAGACACGGCATATGTAAAGGAGGGACCTCTAACACTAGGCATAGGACAGAAAGCAGTCTTTGAATGCTATTCTTCACAAAATCACATCATTATTTAGGGTAAATGCATATATCTTTGCACACCCTGCCCCAACTTTCCACGTGTAAATAAATGTCTAGATAAAATGGCAGATACTGGCCTCCTTTGCTACACTGCAGTCAGCATAAGTACTCAAAAAAAATGTAATCACAGCCAAGGGGTCACTGTGAAAAGTTCAACAGAAGAAGGCTTGTTGAACACATGTTTTGACTTTATGATGCTTATAAATATATATGTGGCATGAAACTTTAGGTATTGTAGCCTCCAAAAGCACTACTCCTAAGGCGATTTATTTTGTGAAAAAATATTAATTTTACTGAATTCATAATCTAAAAAAGAATATGCTTAAACGAATGAACCATTAAACTTCATTTAAGCTCTTTGCAATAGACATCTGAATACAAATGGAATCAATTTCAAGAGAACTTACCAATTGACATTTCCCCGGAGTGTGTTGATTTCTCCATTATGCCCTAAAACACGCATAGGCTGAGCACGGTCCCAGCTTGGAAATGTATTGGTTGAAAACCGTGAATGAACCTGAAGCAATTGTAGAAAATAGGCAGTTTTAGACAATATTGATAATAAACAAAATAGATGTGTTTCCCACTATATTGTGTTTGGCGTACGACATTTAAAATATCCTCCCCGTCATTAAAATACTGTGAACACTATTCTGAATAACTCAAGACTATTATTTTCCAGCAATCAGAATTAAACTTGCTTCCTCGAGAACTGACCATTTACAACACTGCAGCAAGATTCTGGAAACATGATTTACTTTAATGGAGGTACCTTACCAACTCACCCAAAAGAACAAATCTGGCATCCAAATTCATATTTCAAGGGGTGGGAGAACTTAAGAGATTATTCATACGTCAAGAATGCCTCGGGAAGTCATTCCTCAACCTTGCATTTCTTCAGTTGCAGGTTGGTCCTATACTGTTTGTTGGCGAAGTATGCAGTCAGTGGCAAAAAGAGAAAGTGAATGGAGAAAATATTTACCATGGCCATGTAGCTCGTAAACCTTTGATTTCCCAGATCTGCATAGTAGTAATCTTCCAACTGATCAGGCTTCAATTGACCTTTGTAGACAATGGTTCTGTAAAAAAAGACAGAACAATTAGTCAAAACTCCAACCATTTAGAAGCAGCAATACCAAATTTGATTGCACAGTCAAATAGGCATTCTGAAAGCATACCTCGAGGATAGAGAACATATATAGAAATCCTTCATGCTGCCATGTTGGAGATTTAAGGCCGCTCGTATAGCTACCATTGAAACTCTCCTTAATTTATACAACTGCGTGGGTAAAATAAGCACAGAATATTATACATTATCATCTAGTAATTTGAAATTTGTATCAAAAAAATAAGTGAAACAATGTAAAGAAACTACCTGTTGCTCAAAATCAGCCTCAGACTTGGGTGTAGGAGTAAGAAACACTTGTTCAATGACAGGCTCGGTTTGTACAGCAGACTGGCCCAATTTAGAGTTATCTGTGGGGACACGGCGCCAACCAAGAACAGTATGCCCAAGTGACTCAGCAACCTACAGAGACACACGGAGTTTTATACAACCCAATCAAAAAAAAACATGCCACTAGAGGCAAGTAATCTCAAGCGGAAATTCACTTGACAACGTCACACAATAATACTTTCTAGGAATCAACTAGATTCTCCTGGATACAATAATCACAACAGAACTTCTACTTTTACCAAGTCCTCCACTACAGAAATGATGGCAGTAAAGGAATTACCTTAGTAAAAACATTTTTGCTTTGTTCCCTCCTACTTTCAGACGTAGGCAAGAAAAACATTCCGACAGCATATTTCTCAGGTGGTGGCAGCTCAAAGCCGACATCCTTAGCAACCTGACAAAGTAAATGAAACAAGTTCTCCGTCTTACATAATGAAATAGCTCGTTACTAACTTCCGTAAACTGAAAACAAAACATTTGTTACAAAAAACAAATAGGACCCCAACAACCCCTTGTTATACTTGTTTAAAATACACCAATTCCTGGTGACATAGATCACATATAAAAATCCCCCTAAACTAATCAGTACAGCACATTATCAAGTAATTCAATGTAATATAAAAACCGGAGCATATATAAAAATGCATACTTAGTATAGTCTAAAGATAAATAAATAGATGTACCTCCTTGTAGAAGTCATGAGGAAGATCAACAAGAATGCCAGCTCCATCACCAGTATTATTTTCACATCCACACGCACCTCTATGTGTCATGCGTATCAACATCTCTATTGCATCCGTAATCTACAAAATTAGCCCAATCCAACAGTCATGAAACTCTCCATATATTCCATTTCCAAACACAAACACAAAACATGCATGTACACATATGTACAAACATAAAAACCAACTAAACCATATTCTTTCAATTCACATACACACACCTAGCCACTAACCAGACATATATAACTTTATTTGCAAACTCAACAATTTTATTTACCATGCAATTAAATACATACTAGCATACAGAAAGTGATTCTACTAAGAACATATTTTAATAAAAATAAACTAAACAATTTTCTTTTACCACACAATTATGTACACACTTTCATATAATTATAAACGTACTAACATATAGATAGTGATTCAATTGAGAACACATTTTAACATGGGAATAAACACATTTTAACGTGAGAATAATGAAAAGTGAAAACAAACTACACAATTTTCTTTTACCACACAATAATATAGTACAAGCTATCATACAAACTGATTCTTTCGGGTGAGAACACGTTTTAGCGCGAGAATAATTAAATAAGTACAAACTAAACCATTTTTTTACCGTTTTACGGCTACTTTGACCAGACAACTCAGCAATAAAGCCAACCCCACAAGAGTCCTTATCAAAAGAAGCATCATACAACCCTAATGGCTTCTCAGGCACTTGTGACATCAAAGACCTCACCACCCCAACTCTAAGTCTTGGAGCTTTTCCGGGTCCATCAGATTGCCAAATATGGGCCCTTTCTTGACCCGACCCAACTCTTAATCTGGTCCCATAAAACCTAGTTCTCTCCAAGCCCAACCCAGAAGCTCTAACATGGCTACTTTTTACACCAACATGGCTCAAAACATTGAGTTGGGGATTCAAAACAGGCTTAGCTTTAGTGATACCACCAAGATTACGTAGCCTTGTTGCTTGGAAAATTGAATTGGGAGCAATTGACATTGTTTTTGTCAAAAAGATTCAATTTTTTATTGGAAATCTTGTTTATTAGTATGAGAATTATAATTAATTTTGATGTGGGCCGAATAAAGATTGGATCTTTTTCAGAAACAAGATATTTAAAGATAAAGACAGATAAGAAGTGATCCTTATCTGATCAAAACTGAAAACAGAAACTGAAAACGCCTTTAAACAGAGAGAGATGTGTGTGTGTGGGGGAGAGAGAGATGTGTGTGGGAGGGAGGGAGGGAGAGAGAGAGAGGTGTGTGTGTGTGTGTGAGAGAGAGAGAGAGAGAGAGGGGTCTGGGGTTTCTACAGATACATAATCTCTCCTGGACGAGGTAATATTTATAGTGAAAGATTTGTGTGAGATACCTTAGCTGGAGAGGACTCTACACTGTGTTGTAATTGTAAATCATATCTGTATGAGAGAGTGTCACACACAACACATACAGATTTGGTATAATATATGCTTGTTTTACATTTTCTCAATGTGCTTTCTTAAAACAAAATTAAATAATATACTCTCTCCGTCTCAATTTATATGTCTTGTTTAATTTTTAATGGTCAGATTTACTCAACTTTGACCGTAAATAAAAATTTAAATTTTTTATTATTTTGAAAAACTGAAAAATACATATTAAAGTAGATTAAACATACTTTTTAATGATGTAATTTTTATAAATATTTTTGATAACGTACTATGTGAAATTGTTGGTCAAAACTCGGTCAATTTAACGGCAAAAAATCAAATAAGACAAATAAATTGGTACGAAAGAAGTATATTTTTAGGATAATGTTTTTATTTAAATTATAATATATAATAAAGTAACTATTTATTTTTATATTTTTTCATATAATATTTTATATCAAATATATATAAATATTTGGATACGTGCAGAAGAAATCGAAAGATTTTCCCGAATTACTAAGATATCGGTTTGATTATAAAATTTGTTTGATTATAAATTTATTAGATACCGTATCTTTTTACAAAAATGTAAAACTAATTATGTATAGTTTGTTACTATCACAGTTAAGTGTCTTTTTTTCAGAAATCGTTAATAAATCAGTAAAAATTATTTGATCAGTTTAGTTAATTACTGATAAAAATATTAGATTTCTTTTCTTCCGATAATAAATTAATCGATTAATTTCAATTTTTAAAATTTATAACTATAATTACTACTATAAAAGAAGTAAACATTTTAAAAGAAGAGGAGTCTCTAATTTATTTTGTATTTCAATTCAAGCCTTGTACACACAAAATACAGTATGTTACATATGATGCATGCAGAGATATAATAATCTCCTCTTGACGTATAAAATGTGAGTCTTTGCAGCACGCGACAACGGCCGATGGATGCATCACCTCATTATGGTCCCCGCCTTCTAGCCACGTGGCGCACATAGTACTTGTAAAACCTGCTACCCTTCTCCTAACTTGAAAATTTTTTTTAGCACGGTTGGATAACTCAAGTGTCTGTCGTCTCTGATTCGATCCTGGTTCACCCTGAGAATATCTGAGAACAGATACATTTTTATAAGATTATAAGCTATATTTGTCAAAAAAAAACTTGTAAATTTTTTGATTTTCTTTTTCTTGGGAATGAGATAACTTAGCTAAGTATGAGATATATTTATAGGTGACTGATGTCAAAAATCGGAATTATTTGATTTAGATATTAATTTGTGATTTATTGGATAAATTTAAAAAAAAAATATTTATCGATAATTTATCAGAAATCGGAAAATATTGTTGATTGATTTATCGGTAATTTTTGTAAATTCGGCCGATTTCTATAATTATGAATATATGTCCAAAAAATATTATTTCGGAAATAATATTTAGCTATTAATATTTTACTAAAAAATTATTTTGTATTTTATTTTTAATACTTTGATTTTTTTTTAATAGGAATGATAAAAGTGGGTCCTTCACGAACTTAACACATAAAAAATAATATAAATTAAAATTTAAAAAAATAGTTTTTAATGCATTATCAAACAACCTTAAAATTGATAAGCACTGAGGGGAAAAAATAGATACGGCAGCTGGCTGTTTTATGCCGAAATTTGAAACCGTCTCTGAATATTTATTAACTTTGGCGAACATTACCAGGCCTAAACATCGTTGTCAAAGCGGAACGTAAATGTGTTGTTTGCAGTCTTGCATAACAATGAGAAGAAGCTTGTTTGTTATATTCCCTCCGTCCCCATATACGTTTTTTATTTTGATTTTTGACATTATTAATGGAAAGCGATTAGTTATTAATTTACGTTTAATTTATAAGATTAAATATAATTATGAGTGATCTTGTTGAATTCGTATTTATGAGTATTTTTATTTAATAAAAAATTTATATTTAATACTAATACGAAATTAAAGATATTAACAATTAAAAGTGTGCATTGGCAAACATGTACAACACAAATAGTTCAACACGTTTTTAAGGACGGAGGAAGTATTATCAAGTGTGTTTTCTGTTTTTTAAAGAAAAACAGTAATTTTTTGTAATTAAATATTAATAGGAAATTTTAATTGCTGTTAATTATCAATTCAACGAATTTGGTGATAGAAACAAAAATAATACAGTTGGCTGTTTTATGCAGGGATGTGAAACCGTTTCTGATTATATTAATAATGTAGAGGGGAGACTGTCATGAAATTTATTGGTCTGAACATCATTGTCATAAAACCCAACGTTTTTTAATGTGATATTTGCAAAGAAATTAATTAAAAAAATTTATTACTCCCTCCGTCCCAAAATAATATTCCTATTTTGATTTTTTATATTGTTCATGTTAAGGATTAACTGTTAATTTACGTCTAGTCTATAAGATCAAATATAATTATGAGTAATTTTGTTGGATTTATATTTATGAGTATTTTAATAAAATAAAATTTTGATATTATATATTAATATAAAATTAAAGATATTAATAATTAAATAGGTAGGGAGGGAATAAGTGCTGCTCAGTTAGGTAAGTAAAAGAATTTAGATCTCAAATACAGTGGTACCATGTTATCTGTTTGCAAATGGAATATGAAACATTTAATATACTCTGATATTACTTTTGATTTTTACTTATATTTTAAAATATACAAAAGTTATAATTTCGTGTATATTGTTTTTTTAAAAAACAATTTAGTTTAAAATTTAATATTTGCACTTTTACTCAAAAAAGTTAAAAAATAATTTATAAAATTATTATTTTTATTTGACTTAAAATACGTATAAAAAATCAAAGAAATTTGTATTTAGCGAATGATAGAGTACAAATTTTATGTTGTTTAATCTGAGTTTCAATTGTATACTGAAGTGTATGGTTTGTGTTCTTATACTTTCTAAATTTCAGATTATTTTTCTTGTTTATTTGGATTCTTATTTTATATGTAATTTTTCTCAATATAATTATTATGGATGTTATATATCCTCGCTGTATAAGTAAAATATCAATAATCTGTTTTTTGAATTTATAGTTCGTCTCTAAAGAATCGTAAAGATTTTATTAGACATGTAATCATTACAGATATTACTTATCATAGCTATAGAAGCAAAAAAATTAATAATTTTACCTTTTGTGATTCTTTATTTTATATATAAATATTTTTAATGATCCCAAACACAGTTGAACCTTATGTTTTCTAACAATAAAAGCGAAAAACATTAGATTATATACATCTAAAATTTCGTGAAAGTTTTATTGCGGAAATATATTATAATTACCAATTTCAAATATAAAATCTAAAAAATTTATAATCATTCAACTAGAAATATAACCCGTCTCTAAAATCCGTAAAAAAAAATTGAACTCAAAATATAGTTCTGGACTGTTTATTACTAAATTTAGAATTTGATTTCATATATAACCGGTGCATAACTTGAAATAATGGAATTTGCAAGTTATTATTTAAGCCCGTAAAATTTATAGAGTACGCATCGGGGTCAGCTATGATAGAAAAGGAAACCTTGAAACAATGGCCTTTGTTGGCTCTTTGAATCAGTGATAGGGTGTGGACTTGTACAACTCATGGAAGGCCGGGTCTCATAGAAGGGAGGTAATTAAGTACACTAATTAACATTATTTAACTTATTATTGGCCATAGCTTTGTAATTATAGTATCCTGCATCATACATCATGTACTTGTATCAAAGTCAAATTTGGGTTAGCGATATACAAACACATTTTTCAAAAAATGTGCAAGGATCCACAGAATTGAGAAAAACAAGCAAATAAAATGACTAGACATGCAGATGCTGAAACTTGTGCCAGTTTGGGAAAAAAAAGTCATATATCCATAAGCTTAAACTTTGTTCTAGTTAATATAGTGTCCTCTAAGTTTATGATTTTTGAAAAATTCTTGATTATTTTTTGATTGATTTTTAATAATATTTAATCAGTTCGATTTTTAATAATCGATTAACTTTTATAACTTGAATATTTTATAATAAATTATATTTGATATTATTCAAATATTATAATACATCTGATTTTGTTACGATTAATTCTTTCAATTAATTCCTAAATGATTACTAAATCAATAATATCTAATTACCGATTGTATTAATATCGAATTCTTGTAATTTAAAATTACGGATCATCTCGACTCTTGGCGAATAACACTGCAGTGAATAATTGTAAACCATAATAATAAATAAAATCGGGATTAAATTCTTGACAAAAATATCATGATTAAATTGAAATATTATTAACTTTTTGAGAATAATCCAATTTAAAATAAAAATTGTACTAAATTTTAACTGAACTCGCAAAAAATTTGCTGAAATTTTTTACTTATCCCATTATTCAATTTATTTTAGTCCTACTTAGTGCCCGTTTGGAAAATTTTAAAATAAGTAACTTATGACTTAAATCGAATAAGTGACTGATAAGTGATAAGTTGATAATTGCTTATAAGTTATACAAGTATTTGGATAATTTAACTTATAAGTCAAAAAAAATTATTTAAATAAACTAAAATAAATATTTTTTAAATATAATTATCTTAATTCTTATATTTTAAGTTAGATTTACATTTAGAAAAATATATTTTAAAAATTAAATTGATAAAAAACGAAAAATCAAAAATAAGTTGTGAAAAAATACGTCGTTACTAACATTCAACTTATCAGCTTATAAGTTCTAAATTTAACTTATAAGCCGGGTCGACATACACTCTTCAATAAGTTGTTGCGGACTTATAAGTCAATAAGTTCACTTAAACAATTTGTCAAACAAACCCTTATTCTGCCCTAGTAATGAAGCAAAATCGTTTTTAGAATAAATTTACGTTTTGTAAGTTTTTGGACAATTTTTTTTCCTCGAATAAGAAAAATCATAAATCAATACCATTGGGAGTTGAGGATTAAATCATATTTGCATATGCCATGCCCGTTTATCTTTTAACTAAAAAATTATAAATCAAAGATATAAAATGTATGATAAGAGATAACTTCACCCTAATAACGAAGCAAAATTATTTTTAGAATATATTTACTTTATGTAAGTTTTTGAACAGTATCTTTTTTCTCAAATATAAGAAATCATAAAAGTTTTTGAATAATATTTTTTCCTCGAATAAGAGAAATCATAAACCAATATCGCCGGAGTCAGAGCATTATATCGTATTTCCATACGCCATGCACGTTTATCGGTAACTAAAAAATTATAAATCGTACTCAGTTTTTAACTAATTCCCCTGTATCAGTTTTTAGTTAGTTGACCCCAAATAATTGGTCGGTTCACAATTCACATCTTTACTTGATAGATTAATTAGCTGGTAATCTAGCAATCAAAACTTTCACTTTGACGTAAATTATTGGTCGGTTTACAAAGATAAATGTGTAACAAAATTTATATTACAAACATGATTCTTACCTGTGTAATCATTTTTATTTGTTACTGAGCATTCAAGCGTCAGTTTATTTTAAAATAATTGTATTAGTAAGTTAACATGTTAGATTTATATAAGTAAATAGTTAGGTGCATGCATAACTAGAATTGTATGTTTTAGAGTTACACTTAATTTCGATTTTTTAACTACATATTATAACAACATTTTATATATTATATTTAAATCTGTATTTTGTATAGATTATGAGTTTCAGTTTTATGCAAATAATAATATGATACTATTTTTTTTAATTTCGGACTCGTGCTTCGCACGCTCAGCTAGCAATTACAATTTAAAACCGGATAAGGCTCGGTTATAAAATTTATTAATCTTGAAGATACAGATTACAACATAATTTTAGGTTCAGGTTCAACCCTAGAGAGTTTATATAATACTCCCTTTGTTTTTTAATACATGACGTTTGACATTCTAGCATACATGTTTAGGAGGTTTGACCGTATAGTTAAAATAATTTTTTTTGAAAAATTCTTTTTGTGAATAAAAGTTTTGATCTCATATTTTTATTCAAAAAAAGAATTTTTTTAAAAATAATAATTCTTGCTATGTGGTCAACCCTCCTAAATATGTGTGCCAAAAAGTCAAACGTAAAACATGATAACCTAACATAAAACATGAGATACGGTAAAGATGATGAAGTGCGAGCATTTGTGGACCATATACCAATTCAAGATATATTCTAACAAATTTCCACTTTTTCCACATTTTTTGACAAATGCAGAAAACTTTCATTAACTTCAATATAATACAGTCGGGACAAACCCCCAACTGTCGATACAACCAGGTGGTAAAACAAATATCATACTAAAAACAATTAGATGATTTGTTTCCTGATCGTTTAACACATAGAATTTAAAAATTCTTGAAATTAAAAACGAAATCAAAGACATCTCAAGCAATCCAAATTGTACCAATATCTCTGAAAATAGCAACATCGCAATTGACCATACCACATAAAAACCATTGTTAGCCCAATGTTCAAAAACACCAATCACTGAGATTGGAGAAACGACACCACAGATATCTACTTGCCGGACACCGGCTATAGACATGCCGAAAACACCCCAGCTATCTACATGCCGGATACCAGCTATAGACATGCCGAAAGTGTAAACACGTGAAAGATGAACAATCTTTGGTTGTGAAAGGTGAGCTCTTGCAATAATCAACACCGCTCCAGATTCGACGCAGGCTTTGCAGATCACCAAGAATATCAATAAACTCGTTCTCAACCGTTTCAACACGAAATAAACCCAACCATAATTAAACAAAAACATAACAAAGCACTCCAAAAGGAGAGACAAAACACACACTCCAAAAGGAGAGACACACAAACACCCAAAAAAATGGGTTTTATTGGAGGGAAATTAATAAGGACAAAAGAGAATGAAGGGTTGGGGTTTTCCACCGGAGAAAACCAGTGGAAGCCCCTTGATTTACTTAAAAATAAACAAACCCTTAGGAGAGGAGAGAGAGGACGGAGGCGGCTAAATCATAATGCATCACTTTCTCCACATTAATGCACCATAAATCATAATCATGCCAGATATATAGGGAAAAAAATTAGTTTCATGCGTCTTTTGGCAGTGTACTTGCATTGTAATTGTGATGTTTATTCTTGTATAAGTGGCACTATGAGACGGGGATTTTATGCATCATGCAATTATAATGTTTGTAGAGCAACTCCAACAATATCGCTCTTGAGTCAAATTTTGAAGAAATAGAGATAAAATTTATCTCCAACAAGCTTCATGTCCCCCTCTGTGACATTAGAAGTTTCGAATGTTTCCTCACTTTTAGGAGTGAATATCCCCTCAACTATTATTATATTATATTTTTCTTACCCGTTATTTTATATTTAATGAATGAATATAAACAGGGTAGTAAATGTACGTTTAAAACGAAACGATTAATTTTAATCTGTAGAATGCCGTTAGTATGTTTACAAATAAAAAACTACAAATTAACATATATGTTGAATACAGAGTTGACCAAAATCTTGAATTTTATTTAAATAAACTATATGTATTGCTCTATATTATTACAGAGTTCACTACTAACTTACAATTAACTTACTCAATTTAAAAAGATACAAAATGCGTAACTGAAGTCAGAATAACATGCAACCATAATATACAATAATGTAAAATTTACATTATTGTTAATATTAAAGTTGATTTTAATGAAAAATATTAGTTTTTGAAATTTAACGCATGTATGTATGGGAAAATGTTAGTTTTTTATTTACATTGTTGTTAACAAAGTAAAATTAAGTTATATGTATTTATATCGTTATTTAAGCCGTTTTTAAGTTTCTTTTATTACGACTCTAATATTTCTTCATATATAACATTTTATACTATTCTTCTAAAATTAAAAATTTTCAGTTTGATAAAGTTTTATAAATATCAGTTGAACTGGTTAATATATGTTTTTTTTCTTAAATAATATAAAATGTAATAAATCAAATGCTACAATATAGTATAGATATAACTTTTATTTGAATAATTCAAAATATTAAAATAATTCAAAATATTTGTACAATATTATCTTGATCAATGAATATTGCTGATTTAAAAGAATTCTTTTTAAAAAGTTAGTTTTTTTAAAGTGAAAAATGAAAAATAAATCGTTTTAATATATCATCGTAATTTTAACAAATCTAGTGAGATCTCATTTCAAATTTTAAATATTCTTAAAATTGGGACAAATCCCAAAAATAATAATGCGTTACTAGTGAAGTTAGTAATTTTATTATAAATAATCAATTGACTTGATCCTATAAATACCTCAAACCCATTAATTTATATTAACATAAGATATTAACTAAACATATATTATAACAACTCGCACAGTTAAGAGACTACTCATGTCTCCTGCCACTTGCAAATTGCACTAACAATATAAAGACCTTAATTGTTTGCTATCTAGACTACTCAGGTCTCCTGCCACTTACAAATTGCACTAACAATATTATAATAATACTTATAATAATTCTAGTTCATTTGGTTTGCTCCTGCAACAACTTGAATTGAAGTGGAAATATGCAATAAATTATACAGGCACGCACAACCCGTTAACAACCTTTACAACCCGTTAACAACCCGCACAACCCGTTAACTCACGATTTGTACCGGTTACGAGTCCAATTTCGTCGGTTCAAACCCGGCCCGAGTACAGTTCATTCTTAAACAGGCCGGTTCAGTGTTGACATTTCGGGTGCTCAACCCGTATGCGGCCCGGCCCGGCACGCACGGACCGCACAACTAGCTAGGTGTAAGACTTCTTGGCTGAGCATAAATTCGGGAACCTGAGTTGGATGAGATGCTGCTCGGCGACAACCAAGGTGACTGGGCATGGTGACTCTTAGTCAGCGACAGCTGTGTGCGCAGTCGGGTCTGCTAGTTTGTAGGGGCTGTTGGTTCTACTGGGTTTGCTGGGGCTACTGGCGACAGTCCTAGCAACAGCTAGTGTTTGAGTAGCAAATCACTTGGTGACAATTATTGACGGTTTTGAGGAGTCCTAGCAGTTGGATGACAAGGGAAACTTGCAAATATGACGGGCACAAGTGGCAGGCACTCAAGGGGGCAGTTGCAAGTAGAGGTGGCCATCCGTGCGGGTCGTGCGGGCCGGGCCGGGTTTGTAGCGGGTTGGGACCGAGAAATATCAACACTGAACCGGCACTAGAAGGCGAACGAATCGGGACGGGCTGGGTTTGAGCTGACAAAAGGTAACCCGGATTCGGCACTGAGTTCGTGTGCGTGCCAGGCGGTTCACGGGCTGGCACGCGGGTTGAACCTGTCAATTTCCTTCATGTAGAGAGAGAAAATAGGAGGGAGAATAGTGCTTCAATTTTTTAGTTTCGCGCCGTAATTTATTTTTTTTTGCGTGAAAGCTTCTCCTATAAGTCTTGTGTTGTTTATGAAATGGACTCGCATTTATAAAAGACATTTTTGCAAAATTTAACAAAAAAAATTACTAAAACTTATCAAAGAAGCTTTGCAAAATTTATTAAACTTTTTAGCTTTGTGAAATTTAACCGTTAATTACTTGTTCGTATCTGTAATAAAATCTTAAATTTATTCAATTTATACTATAATATAATACTTGGAAAGGTATATATTTTGATTAAACGGTTATTCCCCTATTTTAATTATCAAAAATAAAAAAATAGTGTTATACACATGTTAAATTACAAATTAATATATTACTTAGTCTCCTTATCCCTCTAAACAACGATCAAAATCTATCGTACCAAACTACGATTACATCTCCTTTCTAATTATTTTATTATTTTTATTATAAATCTATATATTTTATATATTTATATAAATATTTTAAAATTAATATATAATTTGGGTAAATAAAATTTAAAATTTATTTAAATATTAACGGAGCTCGTGCATCGCACGGATTTAAGCTAGGTTTAACTTTTTGGTTAAAAAGAGGACGGTACCTCTTATAATTTTATTAATTTAAAAAAATTACAAATGATGTGAGAGGACTCCTCTCTAAAAAAACGGAACAAACCGCATCAAACATTAAAAAATTACAAATCAAATAATATTAAAACTTTAAATAAAATTACATTAAATATTTGTTCTAAAGTTGTTCGCTAGTTGAGGTTCCTGATTCGGATGAAGTATCCATTGTCATCCATGGCTCGTCGTCATCGTCAGAGTCTTCTTTTCTTACTTGTTGTCTTTTATCGGCTTGATCCCAATCTTTTTTGCAAACTAAAATCTTTACAACGTCTGGCGCAAGACTGGATCTCTTCTCATCTAACACTCTTCTGCTTGCACTAAAAGCGGACTCGGACGCAATTGTAGAAGCCGGGACAACTAAAATATCCTTTACAATTTTTGCTAAAACCAGAAATTGTAACTCATGATTCTTCCACCATGTTAGTATATCAAAATCATCATTTAACTCATAACTATATGAAAAAAATTTGTGAACCATACTAGTGGCAGAAGAAGGTACGGTAGATGACTCGGAAATTCTACATTTTTGTTTTTTGGTTAGTATAGATGAAATGGTACTACTAAACCTACTAGAAGTATTACTACTCTTCAGTGGTATAGTACTTTGAGTTTTTGGAGCATACATATCTATAAGACGAAACAACAAATTTAAACAATTAGTTACATATAAAATATGATTATATGAAACTCCTAACACTGCATAATAATGTTCTAACATATTTTCTAAACCTTCCTTCCTAACACCGGGATCAAGAAGACATGCAATACCATAAATATACGGAAATTCGGTAAAGTATTCGATCCATTTAATTTTCATATCCTTAATAATATCACTAAAATTATCATTTTCTTCGTATTCCTTTAAAGTAGTAACAATACTAACACATTCAATGATACAATGGTGTACATTTGGTTCATAAACATAAGAAAAAACTTTAGTAGCATGCGCAAAACAATAAAGTATGTCACGTACAGTAGATGCTAATTCCCAATCTTCCTCGGTAATAATTCCTCCTTCGTATTGGTGAATTGGATCGTCGTTATATAAGATGGTAATAATGGGTTTATATTTAATTGCTTCAACAAGTAATTTATATGTCGAACTCCATCTTGTAGGACAATCGATACCCTATTTTTTCGGCCTTAGTCCATTTTCTTTACACAATTTCTTGTACCTAGACCTATATTTACCCACCAAACATAGATACTTAATTACCTTCCTAATAGGTTCTAATAAATTAGTTATTTGTTGAATTCCTAATTGAGCCGTTAAGTTAACTATGTGAGCACAACATCTAATGTGTAAAAATACTCCATCTAAAATTAAAGGAATTTCGGTCCTAATATGATTAATACATTTGTTGTTATTAGCAGCATTATCTAAGGAAATTATGAATACCTTGTTAAACAAATTAAATTCTTTGATTGTATCTAAAATTCTAGACATAATATTATAACCGGTGTGTGATTCGTCCATAACATCAAATGCAATAATTCATTTTTGTAACATGTAATCGACACTAATCCAATGAACAGTAACACATATATAAGGCTCACCTTGACTCGAACTCCAACAATCACTGGTTAACGAAACCATCCCATCAAATTCTCGAAAAAATTCAATTAATTGTGCTCTAGCGCAATGATATTGTGTTATTGTGTGTTGTTTTAGTGTGTTTCTAGGAATTTTTCTAAATGCCGGATTTATCGTAGTTTTCATCATATATTCTAAATTATCACTCTCACCGTGAGAAAATGGTAACTCGTCTAGTGTAACAAAAGTAGCAAAACTTTCTATCATTCTATCTCTACTATAGGAAAAAGGCATACCTCCACCTCCCGTTGATGTCATAAAACCACCGAGTTGTAATTGTTGTGGACCTCTTCGTGCTTCTCCGCTTTCGTGACTCGCCTTCGTAATAGAGTGAATATTCTCCAAATGTCGGCTTAGTGTTCCCGTGTCGGTCCCTCGAGCATAACTAAATGGTGGTTGTGGTATACCATTTTGTACACAAATCAAACAATATACTTTAAATCTATTCGGATTATCCGGCATAGCTTCTTTCGAAAAATATGTCCACACGTGCGATGATTGTCTCGAACTCGTAGCACCTACAGAAATTAAAAAATGAATAAAATTAAAAACGAATAAAAAAATTATAATCTATTACAAAAATTACAATCATCAATTAAAAAAATTACAATCATCAATTAAACGAATAGAAACGAATAGAAAACGAAATTACAATCATCAATTAAAAAAATGAATTTACAAAATGAATAAACAATATATTATAAATATAATACACGAATAAAACTATAGAAGCTGAATTAGTAGTAAAGCTTGAGTTGACCAAAACTTAAAATTAGTAAAGCTGAATTCAGTTCACCAAAACACAGAAGCAGAAACTTATTATAAGTTATAATCTATAGAATACAAAATCAAAAACACACAAAAGCAAAATCTAACATCACAGAAGCAGAAACCCATAGTTTTTGGTTAAAATCGACAGGAAAATAACATACCTTTTTCGGTATTAAACGTGGATCCGGGTCGAGGCGGGAGCATCGAAGCCGACGGGGTTGAACCTTGAGAAGAAATGCTCCCTCTTCCCTGTTCCATTTTCCTGTTCGCGAATATCTATTACCTTTTTTTATATTCGAATTTTTGTTGTTGAATTGAAAATTGCGAATGGGGATTGAGTTGTAAATTTTATATTCGAATGGGTTATGTTTGTAGATGGAGAAAGGATAAAGAAGTCGGAGAAAGGAGAAAGAAGTCGGAGAAATTGAGTTTGAGAGAAACAGAGAGGTCGAAGAAACTGTGAATAAAAGTGTTGTTTGTATGTATATATTTATAGGGAAATCAGAGTGTCGTTGGAGCCTTGGAGTTGGAGGTGGAGTCAGTAGAAATCAGAATGTAACGTTAACCTGCAAAAATCAGAGTGTAACGTTGGAGCCATGGCAGAAAGCAGAGCAGAGCAGGAAGACGTTGGCGCGTGTGGCACACCCGCAGGCGGGCTGTGCGGGCTCATGCGGGCTGTGCAAGTTGCCTGGTCCGTGCGGCTCGTGCGGGCTTGGCTCGTGCGGGCTCGTGCGGGCTCGTGCGGTCCCGGGTTCTAAAATCAATAATCGTGTTCGGTTCACCTAATTTAGCGAGCTGGGCGGGTTTCTACCGGCCCGGTTCGGTCCGAATTTTTTACGGTTACCGTACGAACCGGTCCCGAATAAGCGGTTCAAACCCACCCATTTGGCCAGCTCTAGTTGCAAGGCATGGGGGACAGTTTTATAAACTGTCGGGCAGTTATAAAACTACCTTAGAGTTCAAATTCATTGCTGAACTATTTATATGTTAGGCATTCAGTTATAAACATATATTGTGTGATATCATATTGCTTGTATTTGGGTAGAATATAGGCAATAATGTGGGAGACACTTGGGTTGGGGGAGATCTAAGTGTAATTGTGGGATCCATTGTATATATTGTGGTAATAATATAAAGGTTGGCATTCGCCGTATATCTTGTGCACTTTCATATATATATTGTGGTAGATAGTGTACTTATCATATAGGCATTTGTGTGGGAAGGCTGTTGTTCTTGTGGTGCTTGAGTAGACGGCGACTGTGTGGGCAACGAGACTGCTAGGCGACAGGGGCATAAGAGCAGGCCGAGCGGGCGATTCTAAGGAAAAAAGTATAGGCTCGTGACAACTGGTATCAGAGCTGCGTTTATAAGTGTGGGAATTCAGTAGCACGATGGTTAACGGGAATTCCACAAGTGAGAGATTGGCAAGGCTGGAGTAATTTGTTGGTGTTCCGTTGTTAAGTGATGAGATATGTTTGGTGAATCAGATTCAAGTTCTTAGAGAAGAATTGAATGAATTCAAGGAGATGGTTGCTGGTCATATGGCTACAAATGATGGGAAATTTACTGATCTATTTACAACAGTGACGACGTCATCAGAAAGCATGAGCGACCAGTTGCAAAGTATGAGGGAGGAAATTGTTGTCTTGAAGAGGGCTGTGGCTGGAACTTCCTTGGGTGGTGCTGATGGTCATTCAAAACGAAAAATTCCAGAACCAAAGGCATTTATTGGGAGTCGTAGTGCCAAGGAGTTGGAGAATTTTCTGTGGGATATGGAGCAATATTTCAAGGCTGCTCATATAAGTGTTGAGGAACAAATCACCATCACAAGTATGTATCTAGTGGAGGATGCGAAGCTTTGGTGGCGCACTCGAATGGAAGATGTAAGCGCTGGAAGGGTGACTATTGCGACATGGGAAGCACTTAAGCAAGAGTTGAAAGATCAGTTTCTACCTCTTAATGTGGCTTGGGTTGCAAGAGAGAATCTGAAGGCGTTGAAACAAAGTGGTTCTATTCGGGATTATGTGAAAGAGTTCAGTAGTTTGTTGCTGGATATCAAGAACATGTCTGAGGAAGACAAGTTGTTTAACTTCATGTCTGGATTAAAGCCTTGGGCCCAAAATGAGTTACGTAGGCAGGCTGTCAAGGACTTGGCGACGGCGATTGCTGCTGCGGATGGTTTAGTAGATTACAAGCTTTCAAATTCAGAAGATGGGACTGAAGTTGTGTGACATCCCTACTCAACTTCACAGCAGAAAGTTGACATCGGGTCGTCAACTAGCCAACACAACCCAAAACTTATAACTTATAATTTCATACATTGCTTTCAGCATTACATCACTACGAAATTGATTTACTGACAAAACTACATCATTCATGCGTCATACCTATTACATATTAAAAGTCTTTATACATAAAACAAAACTACATTATGTCTTCAATCTTTCTAACTAAACTACTTTATCTTTTTCCTTACTAGAGGAAGACGATCATCCACTTACATCATTCTTTCCTGGGAAAGGTTAGAGAGAAAAAACAATATAAGCATCAAAGCTTAATAAGCATATGATGAATTATGACATCTAATGAGACACTTGATAAGTACGAAAGATTTATCTCTATATTAAAATATACTATAAAACATCAACAAGGTATATCAAATATTAAGAGAAGTTCAAATATTAGTCAAAGGTATGTGGAAGCCTGTAGACATTAAACTCAAAGATTCACCTGAAATTAAGTTAAAAATTTCATTAGAAAACACTTTGACCGAGCAACTTTAATTGGTCTCTTAACTATTACCTCTTAGTAATTTTCTCATTTACGAAATGAATCCGCTCGTTGTTTTTCCATATGTCATTTTGGATCATCTGTCTTAACCATTACCTTTTGTTAGGAATATATGTGCATTAGTTTGATGATATGTTTAACAAAACACTTAAGTAGAAATTTAGTGTCTGTAGCCTCAACGGATAAGACCACTTTGGCTATCCGTTGATGGTGTAGCTTTACTTAGAAATAAGTCTAGTATTGTAGCATATTTCAGTCTCTGTATTTAAAATGTAATTCTTAGAAGTTGAGAGAAACTATGAGTCATGTTGACTACTAGATGATATGCAGATAGGAAGGCCAATTGTAAATATTTCATGCCTTGTAATTTTGTATAAATGAAGTGATATCAACGGATGACTTAAAGACCTTCAACGGATGAGAAGCTAAGCTTCAACGGATGTCTCTAAAAGCTTCAACGGATAACATCCTTCAACGGATGAGAGCATCAACAGATGAAAGCTTCAACGGATAACATCCTTCAACGGATGAAGTCATCAACGGATGAAAGCTTCAACGGATGTTCTGCTAATTAGCCGTTGATAAGTGGTAGTTGTACCTACAAACAGAGGCACATGGGTTGTCAGAGAAAACTGAGATGTGGTAGCCGAATTTCAGGATCAACAGAAAAAGCAGCCGTTCTTCTTTAGTACAAAGATGCAATAGTCAACAAAGTACTTGAGTGAACAGGAAAAGAAGCAAGTGAAGAACTTATTTTACTATTGTAATTTTATATTGTTTTTCACTTGTACACTTGGTAATATATAAACCAAGAAGAAGCTAGTAATTAGAGAGAGATTTTCTAGAGCTGTTAAGAAATATCTTGAGAGAAAATTCATCTAGTTTGTACTAGGATGCAGCTGTGATCAACATTGTTGAACACAGATTTTCTAATATACCATCTCTGGTGGAACAACAAATCCACCAGAAAAGTTTTTAAAGTTTGTTGTGTTCTTTACATTTTGTGTTTGAATATATATCTGTCTGCATTAGCTCAAAGCAATTCATACACTTGTTCATCTAGAACACACTGCTTTAATAAACTTCTCAAAACCTGAAAAAGTTTTGAGATTTACATTCAACCCCCCTTCTGTAAATCTCATTGTTAGTCCTCTAGGAATAACAATTGGTATCAGAGCAAGCTCTTGACACACAAAGAGTTTAAAGATCTTGGAATCTAACAAAGATGAGTAAGAAGGATATTGAAGTAAAGATCCCAGTTCTTGACAAAGACAGTTATCACCACTGGAAGGTGAAAATGCACCTTCATCTACTCTCCCAAGATGAAGGTTATGTAAACTGCATTGAGAATGGTCCTCACATTCCCCACAAAGTAGCCACAGTTGCTACGGCCACAATTGCTGTTGGTCAATCCATTCCAAAACCTAGAGCAGAATGGACAATGGAAGACACAGAAGAAGTCCACAAGGATAAGAAGGCTATGAACATTTTGTTTAATGGTCTTGACAAGGATATGTTTGATAATGTGATAAATTGTTCAACTGCCAAAGAGGTTTGGGACACAGTTCAGCTGCTGTGTGAAGGTACAGAACAAGTAAAAGAGAATAAAATGCAGCTTCTCATTCAACAGTATGAGTACTTTCATTTTGAAGAGAATGAATCTTTAAATGACACATTCAATAGATTCCAAAAGCTGTTGAATGGACTGAAGCTGTATGGTAGAGTGTACCAGGTGAAGGATTCAAATCTTAAATTTTTGAGATCCTTACCAAAGGAATGGAAACCCATGACTGTTTCCTTAAGAAACTCTCAGGATTATAAGGACTTTACTCTTGAAAGATTATATGGAATCTTGAAGACTTATGAACTAGAGTTGGAACAGGATGAGGTATTGGAGAGGGGGAGAAAGAAAGGAGGTTCAGTTGCATTGGTAGCTGAAAATGAGAAAGAATGCAGAAAAGAAACTGTGAGATCTACATCAAGCTCCAAAGATGGTGTAAGAAATCCAGAATCAGACAAGGGTAAAGGGCAAGTTGCTGAAAATGAAGACAACTCCAGTCAAGATGACTCTGATGGTATTGATGAGCATCTTGCATTTCTGTCCAGGAGATTTGCAAAGATGAAGTTCAGGAAAAACACTAGAGCCACTAAACCCTATAAGAACATGGTGGACAAATCCAAGTTCAAGTGTTTTAATTGTGGTATAAGTGGACACTTTGCAAGTGAGTGCAGAAAGCCAACCTCTGAAAAGAAGAAATTTGAACAAGTAGATTACAAAAAGAAATATTTTGATCTGCTCAAACAGAAGGAAAGGGCTTTCATTACTCAAGAAAAGGACTGGGCAGCTGATGGAGAAGAAGAGGATGAAGATGTGGATTATGTCAACCTTGCTCTCATGGCTGATTCTGAAGAAAACGAAGTTAGTTCATCAAGCAATCAGGTAATCACTACTGATTTAACACAGCTTACTAAAGAAGAGTGCAATGATGCTTTCAATGACATGTCTACTGAATTGTATCATTTGCGTGTGTCTCTTAAATCTCTTGCTAAAGAAAATAGTAGGATCAAAGAGAACAATCTGTTTTTAAGCAATAGAAATACTGTGTTAGAAAATAAGTTGATTGACCTAGAGAAAACCAAATTGCATTGTATATCTGTTGAGAATGAACTAGCTGAATCTGTTAAGAAAGTAGAAATACTTTCCAATCAATTAGAGAAAGAGCAAGAGGTGATTAAAGCCTGGAAAACATCTAGGGATGTAAGTGCTCAAATTGCCAAAGTCCAAGGAATTGAATCATTCTGTGAAACTGCCTGGGATAAAAATAAAAAGAAACTGGAATTAATTGATGGACTGTCAACGGATGTGGAATCAATGGATGATGAAAGTTATCCGTTG
This sequence comes from Apium graveolens, assembly GCF_009905375.1. Classification (NCBI taxonomy): domain Eukaryota; kingdom Viridiplantae; phylum Streptophyta; class Magnoliopsida; order Apiales; family Apiaceae; genus Apium; species Apium graveolens. The sequence continues at coordinate 91,972 of NW_027418017.1, forward strand.
AAGGAAGAAAAGGAACATCCGTTGAAGGTTCCTCAATTAAAACAGGCAGATGTTTCTAAAAGAGAAAATCTAAAGAAACTCAACAAAAAGTTTGGTTCAACTTCAAAGAACTTTGTCAAAGAAGAAGCAAGCACATCCAAAGATGTCATAAAGGTGAATGTAGGGCACATGACCTTAGAACAGTTAAACAATAGGCTCAAGATGGTTGAGGATAAAAAGGAATCCAAAAGGAAATCCAACAGAAATGGGAAGGTAGGAGTTAACAAACATAACAATTACACACCTGATAAGTATGCTCCTAGAAAAAGCTGTGTGCATTGTAGTAGTGTTAATCATCTATCTGCTAATTGTAAATCTATTAAGAAATCTCCCATAACTGTACCCTCTTCCATGCCTAACATGTCTGTATCACCTCTACATGCTATGCCTGTTATGTCTCAACAAAATCCTTATGCACATTTTGCAAACATGCCATATTTTAACAATCCTTATCTTGCTGCATTCAGTATGCCTCAATTGCCATACAATATGCCAATGTGGAATAACATGTATGCACAATCCATGCCTAATAATTCTATAAATGTGCTGGATAATGTTGTGACTAACCCTACACCTCAACCAACCACATCTAAGACCAAGGTTGACTCAAACTCACCTAAGTCTAAAGATGCAGGAGGAATGAAGTCTAGGAGAAAGGCTAACAAGAATGGACCCAAGGAAACTTGGGTACCAAAATCAAATTGATTGATTTTGTGGTGTGCAGGAAAATAGAAGAAATCTATGGTACTTGGACAGTGGCTGTTCAAGACACATGACTGGAGATTTCTCCCTGCTCACAGAGTTTAAAGAGAGAGCTGGCCCCAACATAACCTTTGGAGATGACAGCAAAGGGTTTACTATGGGATATGGCTTGATTTCAACAAGGAATGTCATCATTGAAGAAGTTGCATTAGTTGATGGTCTCAAGCACAACTTACTGAGTATCAGTCAACTATGTGATAGAGGGAATACAGTTTCCTTCAATTCTGAAGCCTGTGTTGTCACTAGTAAGAAAGACAACAAAGTGGTTCTAACTGGAGTTAGAAAAGGAAATGTGTACTTAGCTGACTTCAACTCTACAGATGCAGAATCTATTACTTGTCTCTTCAGCAAAGCAAGTTCAGTTGAGAGTTGGCTATGGCACAAGAAGCTATCCCATTTGAATTTCAAGACAATGAATGATCTAGTCAAAAAGGACTTAGTAAGAGGAATTCCTCTTGTTGAATTCTCAAGGGATGGTCTGTGTGATGCTTTTCAGAAAGGCAAACAAAGGAAAGCATCATTTCAGAAGAAGCTTGAAACAACAATTGATGAACCATTACAGCTGCTACATATGGATTTGTTTGGACCAGTCAATGTATTGTCAATAGCAAGAAAAAGATATTGCTTAGTGATTGTAGATGATTTCTCAAAGTTCTCATGGGTCTGTTTTCTTGGATCAAAGGATGAAGCAAGTGAAATCATTATCAATCACATCAGGCAAGTCAATAATCATCCTGACTTGAAGGTAAGAAACATCAGGAGTGACAATGGAACTGAGTTCAAGAATTTGACATTAAGGCTGTTCTGTGAAGAAAATGGAATCATGCATGAGTTCTCAGCTCCAAGAACACCTCAGCAAAATGGGGTAGTTGAAAGAAAGAACAGATCTTTAATTGAGGCTGCCAGAACAATGCTTGAAGAATCAAAGTTACCAACATATTTTTGGGCTGAAGCTGTTAATTGTGCCTGTTTCACTCAAAATATTTCTTTGATCAATCAAGCTAAAGGCATGACTCCTTATCAGTTGTTCAAGAAAAGAAAACCAACTCTAAACTTTCTTCATGTCTTTGGATGTAAATGTTTTATACTGAGGAATCAATCTGACCATAAAGGGAAGTTTGATGCAAAGGCTGATGAAGGAATATTTGTTGGTTATTCAGCTGGAAAATCTTATAGGGTCTACAATCTAAGAACCAACATTGTTATGGAATCTGTGCATGTTGTGTTTGATGATAAAAAGATTGATGGACTAACAGATGAGGAACATTATGAGAGACTCAAATTTGACAATATTGAAATATATTGTGATGATAGTGAAGAAGAGATTGATGGAGACGACACTTCAAAAGGAATACAAAATTTGCTCCTGGATAATGCACAAAATTCAGCATCCGTTGAAAGACATTGTGCATCATCCGTTGAAGTACTTAATGAAGCATCCGTTGATCATAGCTCATCAACTGATAATCAATTTACATCATTAATTGATGGAACTCCAAGTTCCCTGCAAAGGACCAACAACTCAGGGGGAGTTTCAACTAATCAAAACTTTATCTCACATCATGACAATACTGAGATCACCTCATCTAGAGCTCATCTTCCACCTCAAAGGAAATGGACCAAGAATCATCCCTTTGAACTGATCATTGGTGATGCATCATCTAAAGTGCAAACAAGAAGAGCTACTCAAGATGAATGTCTGTATAGTAGTTTTCTATCTCAGGAGGAACCTAAGAAAGTGGAAGAAGCCTTATTGGATCCAGATTGGATATTAGCTATGCAGGAAGAGCTAAACCAATTTGAGAGAAACCAAGTTTGGAAGCTGGTACCCAAACCAAAGAACAAGAGTCCTATTGATACAAAATGGGTATTCAGAAATAAGATGGATGAAAATGGCATTATCATAAGGAATAAAGCCAGATTGGTTGCTAAAGGCTATTCTCAGCAAGAGGGAATAGATTTTGATGAGACATATGCTCCTGTTGCAAGACTTGAAGCTATCAGAATCTTTCTAGCCTATGCAGCCCATGCCAATTTCAAAGTCTATCAAATGGATGTCAAGAGTGCATTTCAAAATGGGAAATTAGAGGAAGAAGTCTATGTAAGTCAACCTCCAGGATTTGAAGATCCAAATTTTCCAGACTATGTGTATTATCTGTTGAAAGCACTCTATGGACTGAAGCAAGCACCTAGAGCCTGGTATGAAACATTATCAAAATTTCTTTTGGAGAATCACTTCACTAGAGGTACTGTTGATAAAACTCTCTTCTTTAGAAATGTTAATGGCTCTAGTATACTTGTTCAAATTTATGTAGATGACATAATATTTGGTTCTAAAGATAATAAACTTTGTAAAAAGTTTGCTAAGCTAATGCAAAGTAATTATGAAATGAGCCTAATGGGAGAACTAACATATTTTCTTGGTTTACAAATTAAACAAGTTAATAATGGAATTTTCATTAGTCAAACTAAATATATTCATGATCTTTTAAAGAAGTTTGACTTAATGGAATGTTCATCTGCAAAAACTCCCATGGCCACTGCCACCAAACTTGAATTAAATAAGACTGAAAGGTCTGTGGACATTACAAGTTATAGAGGCATGGTTGGTTCACTTTTATATTTAACTGCTAGCAGACCAGATATAATGTTTGCTACATGTCTGTGTGCTAGATTTCAAGCTGATCCTAGGGAGTCTCACTTAATTGCTATCAAGAGAATTTTCAGATATCTCAAGGGTACACCAAATTTAGGAATTTGGTATCCTAGAGAATCTGGCTTTGATCTAATTGGTTATTCAGATGCAGACTATGCAGGTTGCAAAATAGACAGGAAAAGTACAACAGGCTCCTGCCAATTCCTGGGAAACAAGCTTGTATCATGGTTTAGCAAAAAGCAAAATTCAGTCTCTACTTCTACAGCTGAGGCTGAATACATTGCTGCTGGAAGTTGCTGTTCTCAAATGTTATGGATGAGGAATCAACTCCTTGATTATGGACTTCATGTTGATAGAATACCTATCTTTTGTGACAACACAAGTGCCATAGCCATAACAGAGAATCCTGTGCAGCACTCAAGGACCAAGCACATTGATATTAAGTACCACTTCATCAGGGAGCATGTCATGAATGGTACAGTGGAACTACATTTTGTTCCAAGTGAACAACAAATTGTTGATATATTTACCAAGCCACTTGATGAATCAACATTCACAAGATTGGTAAGTGAGCTAGGTATGCTTAATTACTCTTAAAATTCATGTCTTCTTTGCAATTTGATGTGAAGCCTGAAATATATTAGTTGCTAGAACAAATTTGACTTTTAACAAAGTTTATTCCATCAACGGATGTTCCCTATCCGTTGAAAGTCAAAATTGCTCTATCAACGGATATTCATTATCCGTTGAAAGATAAGTATATCTCTGGAACTTTTATCCGTCAACGGATAAAGCTGAAGTACCTTTCAACGGATGACAATTTACATTATCCGTTGAAATGTCACATCAGACGTTTGAGGTGTTTCACAGCCGTTGATTCTATTTTCTTAACCGTTGATACCATACATACATCTGTATGTATTGGTTTTAAAGGTAGTTATTAGAATACTTACAGTTTATTCTTAAACGGCTGAAATTCACTAACACCTATTTATTGATTAATCCTTTATTTATTTCTTTTTCTTTGAAAGCATATAAGCCCTTCTGATTGTTCATTATTACTTTACGCTTTCTTAGAATTTCAAGCATTTACCATTTTCTCTCTGCAAAACCTTCAAGTTATTCTCTGCAATTTCTACTCACAACAATGGCACCGGTCGTGAAGATTATGTCTCAATCTGGGTTCATCTACGAGAAGAACAATTTCATAGCTCTGGTAGAAAAGAATGAAGCCCACTCAGATTATCACAAAATGATGGACTTCATCAAAAACTGTAAACTTAGCTATGCAATGCTGGAAGCCCCAACGATTTTCTGTGAAGTAGTTGAGGAGATTTGGACAACTGCTGAGTTCAACTCCATGGATATGACTATCTCCTTCACTCTCAAAGGTAAAAATCACTGTATTAACTGTGATGACTTACAAGCATGTTTTAAATTACCTGAGAACAATGCCATGACACCACACACTGATAGTGATGTATCCAGCATGTTAGATTCCATAGGTTACTCTCTTAACTCTGCTAATTTAGGGGGTATTAGACGAAAAGGCCTTAGGAAAGAATGGAGTTTTCTTGGGGATGCCTTCATAAAGGTTTTCTCTGGGAAAATTAGTAATTTTGATGCTATAACTTCATCTCTTGTTAATATGTTCTATATGCTTGTTTCTGATAGGTACTTTAACTTTAGCAACTATGTGATGCTAGAATTAGGTACTAGATTAGGTAACAAAGCTAATAGACCTAATAACATTTATTATGCTAGATTCTTTATGTTATTGGCTAACCATGTTGCTGAAGGTTTAGTCATTATCAATGAGAATAATAAACTCAAGTGCTGGGCACAAGAGAAAAGAGTTCTTGCAGACTTATTGAGAATGGATCTCAACAGCAGTGTGCAATTGGTATATTTACCAATCATGAATGCACCCCAGGTAGGTGAGGTAATTGCTTCTACAACTCCTACTTCTTCCAACCCCTCTATTTCTTTATCTTCTAGTGTGGCCATGAAATCTGTGTCAATGCCCCAACAGATTTCTACCAAGGTCACCAAATCTAAACTTTCAAAATCCAAGACAAAGAAAACCACCTCTGTTGTTTCTCAAAAGACAACAGTTGTAACAACAACCATTAACCCTGAGGGAAGTGATCAGGGTGTGAGTGGTGAGGGGAGGGGTGAACATCAAAGAAACCCCCAGGATAAGGAAGGAGAGTTGAGTGCTTCCCAAGCTAGCCAAGCCCCAGTTTCTCAAAAAGCTGTGGTGGTTGAAAAGGTTTCTAGCACATCCCTAGTAGCATCCTCCCAAAAGGATGTTACTATTGAAAAGAGTTCCCAACCAGGAACACAGAACAAAAGAGGGAGGGACACTAAAGCCAAACACTCACCTACAAAAGCTTTTATTAGAAGAAAGAAGGCTAGAACCCAATCTTCTACACAGGGTGCACACACTGCACAGATACATCCATCTGTCTCTGTGCCTTCTCAAACTCAGTTTGATGTGACTCCAATAAATGTGGAGTCACAGCCCCATTCTCTCACAATAACTACACATCAATCACCAAATACTTCTTCACCATCTCTGGATGTGGATATGTTATTCCCATCAATTCCTGATTCTCCCTCTTTACAACTCAGGGAGGAGCCCCACTCAAATACAGGTGATCATCATCTTTTAGATGATTTGTTGGATCACCCGCAAATTCTTTCAGATATAATTGAAGGATCTGTATCAACACATATCAAATCAATCTATACAGATTCAACAGTTATATCACTTTCAATTTCATCTTCTTTTCCTTCTTCAACGGATATCACTCATCCGTTGACAAGTGGTTGCTCTTCAACGGATAAGCTTAACAGCAGTTATCCGTTGATAACAACAGTTTCAACTTCAACGGATATTCCACATCCGTTGATAGTCTCTACACAAATAACTGAAATGATTCCAAGTGTAGAAGACATGAATACTGTGCAATCACTTTTAGGATTGAGGGCAGGGAGTGAAAATTTGAGTGAGAGGCTGGGTTGCTCCCAGGCAAAAGGAGAGATTGAGAGCACAAAAATGCATGCTATTTCTTCCAGCATGGCAAAAGTCAGTGAGTGGAGTACCACCTTAGAAGGTGAAGGTGAGGGAGTGAGATGTGTGAGCCAGGGGGAGCCCCTGATGCAAGAACATAGAGAAAAAGAGAGAAAAGCAGGTACAGTTGATACAAGGGTGGAACCAGCCATTGCTCATGAGTCAATGATTGTGGATGATGCTGAAAAGGAAAGACAATTACAGCAACATTACAAAGCTGTAATTGATAACATTTCCTTGGATGCTGACACTTTTACTCATCCTGTGACAGCCTATCAAATGTTGGCTGCTCAGGGCAATGAGGAGGCAGAAAGGACACTACATCTAGTGCACACAACAGAATCTCTTCAAAGGGATAAAGCTGCTATTAACAGGATGCCTTCTACAGCTGGTGAGCCATCTGAGGAATTTGGAGTAAATTCTGATGATGATGACTCTATTTCTTCTGATGGAAGCATGAACATAGGGGGAGATGAAGACCCTAGTTCCATTCCTAATCTACCTGAATGGGCCCTGACTAAGGAGCATAGAACAGGTGAATTCAATGTCCACTTGGTCAAACAAATCATCACTATTCAACAGGCCATTCAGAACACTTCAAATGCAAATATCAAGGCTATCCTCCAAGCTCACCTGGACTCACTGCATCTCATGAAGTTGCAGAAAGTAAAGCAAAATATGAGTCTAGATGATCTCAGGAAAGATATTGCTGACTTGAAATCCTTCACTTCAGAAAAATTGGATTCAGTCATGCCCTATGGTACTTTGCAGGACTTGGTTTCGAGATTGAAAAAGGAATCAGTTACTGAACAAAGGCTGGCCAAGTTGGAAGACAGAGTTCAAGGAATTGAAGATTCTGTGGCCACCCTTCTTCTCAACCAACAATCTCAAACCAATCTCCTAATGCAGCTGGCAAAAGCACAAGGCTTGACCCCTCTCCTTGATGATAACAAAAAGGGGGAGAATAAAAGGGAAGGGGAAGGAGAGCCCTCTACAAAGATTCAGATATCTAAAGTGCTAGTTCCTGCCATCACTACCTCTCCAATCATTCAAATCAAGGGAAAACCTGATGGAATTGATTTGATTCAGCTAGCAGCAGCTGAAATACAAATGAAAGAACAATGGAGGAAAATTGATGAAAGGTTACAATTGGTGTTTGGTTCTACACAAAATAAATCAACATCTGTGAAATTTAGCACAAAGATTGAACCAATCAACATGGAGCTCAAGCCAGTAGGGAGAAATAAGGTTGGAGAGACTTCTTTCAAGAATTTAAAACCTATGGTTCTAAAGCCTAACACTAGATCCAGTATGGACTCCACAAAGAATCCCCTAGACTTTGCTCAGATAAAGGAAGTAGACTTTCCTCTTCCAAAACCTGATGGAGACAAAGTTCTAAGTGCAAGCATCATAAAGAAGAAGGAGACCAAGGACAAGGGTGAGAGAATGAACATGGCCTTTATCTATAGAGAGGGAAAGAGTATCTGTGTGATGCAAGGACATCCCAAATTTCTAAAGGCTAAAAGGGAAGAAACCAGAAGGTTGAAGAAAGAAACTGTAAAACTCAAGGCTGACAAAAGAGCACAAGCAAAGCTTGAAAAACAGCTAAAGTCAAGCCAAGTTGAAGAAATGAAAGGAATTGAAGTCAGGGGTGAAGAAAAGATTGCTAACTTAGATGAGGTTCTTGGGAGCATATTTGGTGAAAATATGGAGGAAATAGAGGAATGGCAGAAGGGAAACAGAAGAAAGGCCAAGGCACACAGAAGGAGTGAAGATAACCCTGAAGATACCAAATCTATATCTAAACCACTACCTTCCATACCTGAACCTTTTGTTGCTGATCCCTCTATAAATATCCATGGTGAACCAATCATTCCAAAAGAGGAACCTATTGATTGGGACAACATCACATTGCCTACCTTTTTAACCACTCTACCACTACCAAAGAAACAGAAAAGAAAATCTAAATCTACACCTCCCCTAACCTCTAAGAAATTCACTCAAAAACAAAAACCTAACCCTAAGCCACCCATTTCTAAAGATGATTATGTTCACATCTGTGACATAAAAGAAGCTTCAGACATTAATCTCTATCTGGATGAGCTGGAGGAAGTAAGGGGAATAGCTGCCTACAGACAGCTACCAGAGAGATTGGTGTTCAGATATAAGGGAGCTGGGGAAAGAACATGGCCTCTCTACAGGATTCTAAATGAAGGCTACTCTACCTTGATCAGAGTCTTTTCAGCCATCAAAAAGGATTCTGGCTTTACCAGAACAGCCAAGACTGAAATTCTCAACAAGATTGCCAACATAAGGAAGACTTGGAGGGAACCAAATGCTTTGCCCAGAACCTTACTCATACAAGAAAGGGGAACTAAAATTCACAAATCACCTCATTGGTTGATGGAATTTAGAGATGACAAAGGAGTCAGAAGATTTTTCAGACTTGAAGACCAACTCAAGATTGCCAGCAATGAAACTCTCAAGGAAATGCAATCTAAGTTGGATATCAGTGATGAAGATGAAGCTGAATTCTTCAGACAACTCCAACTCCAAATTGAGGAAAATGACAAAGGGCTAGGAAAGAAAACCAGGGAACAAAGAAGAAAATGATGATTTGCTCAGGCTAGAGGAGCACCCTTGGAAATACTGTAAATCTTCAATTACCTCCTAGTACATACACTTTTGCAGCACTTTTATATTTCTACTTAGTTTCAATTCAAATATTTGTTAAGTGTTTTGTTATCATCAAGTTAACCCTGAATTTATGCCTACAATTCTTATAGACATAAATAGGGGGAGATTGTTAGGAATATATGTGCATTAGTTTGATGATATGTTTAACAAAACACTTAAGTAGAAATTTAGTGTCTGTAGCCTCAACGGATAAGACCACTTTGGCTATCCGTTGATGGTGTAGCTTTACTTAGAAATAAGTCTAGTATTGTAGCATATTTCAGTCTCTGTATTTAAAATGTAATTCTTAGAAGTTGAGAGAAACTATGAGTCATGTTGACTACTAGATGATATGCAGATAGGAAGGCCAATTGTAAATATTTCATGCCTTGTAATTTTGTATAAATGAAGTGGTATCAACGGATGACTTAAAGACCTTCAACGGATGAGAAGCTAAGCTTCAACGGATGTCTCTAAAAGCTTCAACGGATAACATCCTTCAACGGATGAGAGCATCAACGGATGAAAGCTTCAACGGATAACATCCTTCAACGGATGAAGTCATCAACGGATGAAAGCTTCAACGGATGTTCTGCTAATTAGCCGTTGATAAGTGGTAGTTGTACCTACAAACAGAGGCACATGGGTTGTCAGAGAAAACTGAGATGTGGTAGCCGAATTTCAGGATCAACAGAAAAAGCAGCCGTTCTTCTTTAGTACAAAGATGCAATAGTCAACAAAGTACTTGAGTGAACAGGAAAAGAAGCAAGTGAAGAACTTATTTTACTATTGTAATTTTATATTGTTTTTCACTTGTACACTTGGTAATATATAAACCAAGAAGAAGCTAGTAATTAGAGAGAGATTTTCTAGAGCTGTTAAGAAATATCTTGAGAGAAAATTCATCTAGTTTGTACTAGGATGCAGCTGTGATCAACATTGTTGAACACAGATTTTCTAATATACCATCTCTGGTGGAACAACAAATCCACCAGAAAAGTTTTTAAAGTTTGTTGTGTTCTTTACATTTTGTGTTTGAATATATATCTGTCTGCATTAGCTCAAAGCAATTCATACACTTGTTCATCTAGAACACACTGCTTTAATAAACTTCTCAAAACCTGAAAAAGTTTTGAGATTTACATTCAACCCCCCTTCTGTAAATCTCATTGTTAGTCCTCTAGGAATAACACCTTTCGGTAATCTTCATAACCATTACCTTTCGGTAATCTTCGTAACTATTACCTTTCGGTAATCTTCATGCCACAAGATGGATTCATTCGTCTTTACAAATACAACTTTATAACTTTCCTTAACATTTTTCTTAATTATTTAGAAATTTGTTGACCTCATCAACTAATATAAGTAGTTTGTTCTAGTTCTTAACATAATATCATAACTAGTTAAGTTGGTTAACTAGTTTAATGTTTATTTAAATTTCTCACAAGTAATTAGCTAACTTTTTAGTTAGTTTCTAAACCCATGACACATTATCAACTTGACATGATTAACAACTTAGATTAATCAACATGACACATTTTTAGTAGTAACAAAATTTAAATATAGCATAACCCACATTCTTGTAATCAATATAATACAACATATACTTACTGTGCTTTCTTTTGTTTCTCTTGCTAAAGTATTTTAAGCCTTATCGTTTCTTGACCAGAGCCGTTACTTTTGCCCTATATAATTCCATGAGAATATATTTAAGGTCAATCTATAATCCAATCACAAAGTGATCCCCTTCTAATCACATATAATCATTCTTGCTTACTAACAACATAAAATTCACCCCTTTTTAGATATTACTTCTCAATCAATTCAATTCATCCCATCTTTTAATATTTTTTTCCATAACTTCCTATCTTACATATATCTTATATAATTACTAATACTTAAAATTTCATGACAAGACAACATGTCTAAACCATCCTGGAAAAAAACAGCATGCGGTTTTTATCAGACACACGCTGAAACATGTATCCATAATTCCTCAAAAATTATAGAAAAATTACAGAATGTCTTAATACCTTAGAAGAACCTCCAGTTAAAATTTTAGCTCATTAGTAATTATAAAACTGAAGTTATACTCGAAACAAATTTCAGTTTAACCAAAATTTATGATCTGTGCACACTTCAGTAATATATATTTAATAAATTATCCTATGTATCAATACTCCTGAAAATTTCTAGTTTGCATCTTAAGTAGTAGACCCCTTTCCAGTAAAATTTTCAGTTCAATATCAATTCGTTTACTTAGGATTTATACCTTATCTTTCTTCCTCAAAGTTGCAGAAAAATTCTGTTATGTAGTACTATAAATCTCAAACTCAATTGCATTATTATGATCAACACTCCTTCTTTCAATTATGCACATACTACTTTTAGTCCTCACTTCATTCAGTAATTTAAGCAAATATTTTGCATACAAATATATAAGATTAAGTTAAGGAGTATCATAGAGGGTACCTTAATTTATATATTTACAGATGAAAGTTTTGCTCCTGTATTATAACTTCACCTCACCTGATCTCTCTCTTTATTTAGTCTCTTTCCCTCTCCCTTCTCTCTATTTCCGGTTCCTCTTTTCTCTTTTTGCTCTCTTTTCTTTTCTCTTTTTTTTTTCTATTGTTATTATTTTTTTACGCTTATGACACTAAGTCATCTTCTAGAGTTCCACGTATAAGGCAAACCGAGCTCCTCCGCGATAGCCACGTATAGCCTTGACTCTCATTCCTTTTTAGGTGAAATCACTTATTTATTTATTTATTTGTTATTATTATTACCTTTTCCAATTACTTTTAATTATAAACTCTTCTAGCCTGTATGTAAAAATATATACTTATTTATGAAAGTTCTCTATATGATCATCACAGTCTTAGTCTTGTTGCATCAGCTTTGACACAATGCGTTGCGCCTTGGTTTTAGCTTTTACCGTCTTGAATCTTGATAGTACTTGAAGTCGCCGTGGCTGAAACTTAAATAAACTTAAATATGACTTGGTATGAAATTTAAAGGTGCATTATGAAATATGAGGGGTCCCTCTGCTCTCTTCATTTTATCTTCTTAAATTCCCTTTTATCCCTCATCGATAACATGTGAAATCGTTTACCTCCATTTCTTTATCTAACCAGGCATTGAAACAGTTGTGCACACCAACTTGACCCCTCTAACTTATTACACGAGTGAATACATAAATTTGAGAAAAAAACTATTTGTGCCGAATGATCAACATTCTTGTTAAAAGTTGTTATAACAACATACTGAAATATCCAAATTCTATTATACACAAATTTATAACAAAACTCTAGGTGGGGATATTACATCCTTTCCCCCTTAAACGGATTTCGTCCTCGAAATTCATTCCGTACTTGGTTTCACAAATAAATTGGGATACTTTAACTTCATCATTTCCTCCGGCTCCCAAGTTGCTTCTTCAATATTGTGGTTCCTCCAAATTACTTTCACCAAGAATATTTTCTTATTTCTTAGTTTTTGTTCACGATGATCAACAATTTCCACCGGATACTCCTCATACTGTAAATTTTCCTGAATGTCTATTGGTTCATATTCTATAACATGGGTTGGATTTGTTACATATTTTCATAGATATGACACATCAAAAACTTTGTGAATATGACCCAAACTTGGTGGTAGTGCTAGTTCATATGCTACTTCTCCCACTCGTCGAAGAATTTCGAATGGTCCAATATAACGGGGACTTAACTTTCATTTCTTTCCAAATCTCATAATTCCTTTCCATGGTGAAATCTTAAGAAATACAAAATCTCTTTCCTTAAAAATCACATCTCGACGATCCTTGTCTGCGTAACTCTTTTGTCTACTTTGAGCCGTTAAAATTCTCTTTTGAATCAACTTAACCTTCTCGGTAGTCACGCGAACCAACTCAGGTCCTAACAACTCTCTTTCTCCAACTTCATCCCAACACAACGGTGTTCGACATCGACGTCCATATAAAGCTTCGTATGGAGTCATCCCAATTGTCGCTTGATAGCTGTTGTTATAGGCAAACTCCACTAGAGGTAGATGGTCTTCCCAGCTTCCCTTAAAGTCTAACACACAAGCTCGTAACATGTCTTCCAGGATCTGGATTGTACGTTCTGATTGCCCATATGTTTGAGGATGGAAGGCGGTACTCATACTCAGTTTAATACCCATCTCTTGCTGGAAACTATTCCAAAATCTTGACGTAAATCTCGGATCTCTGTCAGACACGATTGAAATCGGCACTTCATGCAACCTAACTATTTCTTGAATGTACAACCTTGCTAATTTCTCCAGGGGTGATGTTTCCGATGTAGCTAAGAAGTGTGCACCTTTTGTTAGTCTATCCACGATAACCCAAATAACATCATTTCCTTTCTGAGTCCTTGGCATACCTGGTACAAAATCCATTGTAATATGTTCTCATTTCCATTCAGGGACTGGCAATGGCTGTAACAATCCTCCAGGCCTTTGATGTTCCACTTTTACTTGTTGACAAACTAAACATCTTTCTACCCATTCTGCAATTTCTCTTTTCATTTTAGGCCACCAGAAATATTGTCTCAAATCCTTATACATCTTTGTAGATCCTAGATGTACCGAAAAAAGTGACGAGTGAGCGTCTGATAAAAGCTCTCTCTTAATCTCTACATCGGATGGTACACATACCCGATCCCGAAACTTTACAATATCGTTAGTTCCTTTCTTGAAATCCTTTTTGCATAACTCAGAGTTGGAGCTTTTCAAAATTTTCTTCAAGAGTTCATCCTGCTTCTGAGCTTCCTTAATCCGTTCTAATAATGTCGGTCTAACTTCAATCTGATACAATAAATTTTCACATTCTTCTGGTGTAATCATTTCAATTTCAAGTCTCTTAAGTTCCTCCAGATTGGTCGATCCCACTATGACACTTGATAAATTTCCAACCTTCTTACGACTTAATGCATCAGTTCCGGCGTTCGCTTTTCCAGGATGATATAAAATATCACAATCATAATCCTTCAACAACTCCAACCACCTTCTTTGCCTCATATTTAAATCTTTTTGCGAGAAAATATACTTTAAGCTTTGATGATCCATAAAGATCTTATACTTCTCTCCATACAAATAATGTCTCCAAATTTTAAGTGCAAAAACTACTTTCGCCATTTCTAAATCATGGGTGGGGTAATTCCTCTCATGATTTCTTAATTGACGAGACGCATAAGTGATCACTTTCCCGTGTTGCATTAGCACACACCCCAACCCTTTTTTTGACGCATCACTGTATATTTCAAAAACCCTCGGTTCCTTCTGGCAACGCAAGTACTGGGGCCGATGTCAATCGTTTCTTTAATTCACTGAAACTTTGTTCACATTCGTCGGACCAAATAAACTTGATATCCTTTCTCATGAGATTTGTCAATGGACTCGCTATCTTAGAGAAATCTTGGATGAACTTTCTATAATATCCAGCTAGGCCCAGAAAACTTCGAATTTCAGTTACTGTTTTTGGTCTTTCCCAATCCATGACCACCTCAATCTTTGCAGGATCAACAGAAATTACTTCCTCTGAAATTACATGTCCAAGGAAACTAACTCTTCTTAACCAGAATTTGCACTTAGAAAACTTAGCATATCTCAGGGGTTTTAACACTATTCTTATGTGTTCCTCATGTTCCCTCTCACTTTTAGAGTATATAAGGATGTCATCAATAAACACAACTACAAACTTATCCAGGAAATCCTTAAATACTCGGTTCATCAAGTCCATAAATAGTGCTGGTGCATTTGTTACTCAAATGACATGACTACAAACTCATAATGACCATATCGAGTCCTAAATGTCGTTAAAGGTATACTTTCTTTCTTCACACTTAATTGATGATAACCTGAGCGCAAGTCAATCTTCGAGAAATATTTAACTCCTTGTAATTGATCAAAAAGATCATCTATTCATGGAAGAGGATACTTATTCTTCACTGTTAATTTGTTTAGCTCCCTATAATCGATGCATAATCGTAGAGAACCATCATTTTTCTTCACGAACAATACGGGCGCTCCCCAAGAAGATACACTAGGCCTTATGAACTTTTTATCTAACAGTTCTTGTAGTTGGACCTTCAATTCAGCTAATTCCTTAGGTGTCATCCTATATGGTGCTTTAGATACAGGTTGTGCTTCTGGTACTAACTCGACACCAAATTCGACTTCCCTCTCAGGAGGCAACCCCGGTAATTCTTAAGGAAAAACATCTAAAAATTCTCGAACTATCGAAATATCCTCAATCTTACTTTCTTTCTCATTTTCTCTAATCACATAGACTAAGAAACCTTCACATCCTTTCTTTAACATTTTACTTGCTTTTAGAGCCGGTATCATAATACTAGGTTTTTCAAAGTTATCTCCTTTGAAATATACTTTCTTCTTGTTGGGCCCTATCAGACATATTCGTTTCTTCTCACCATTCAGGTTAGCTTTATACTTAGCTAACCAATCCATTCCTAAGATGACATTAAATTCGCTCAATTTTAGGGGCAACAAGTTCACGGGAAAAGTCTGTCCTCCAACCACTAAAGGACAATCTATATAAACTTTAAAAATAACCAAATTTTTCCCATTCGGAAGCTTTAATGATAGTTCTTTATTCAAGGGTTGATCACATACATTTAACTTATTCACGCATTTCATATTCACGAATGAATGAGTTGATCCAGAATAAAATAAAATATGAACGTCTTGAGCACATAGTTGAAGCGTACCTGACACAACATATTTAGACTTCTCAGCTTCATAGGTGGTCATAGCATATGTTCTTGCAGTTGCTTTTGGCTTTGCGGCTCCTGATTCTTCATTCTTGTTTTCCTTCTTGGCATTTCCTCCGTTATTCTTTGATGGACAATTGAAAGCAATGTGTCCTGGTTTCTTACAGTAGTAACATAGATTCACGTTGCCCTCAGTGCATTAAAATGACTTGTGTCCTGGCTTCCCACATTTATAGCAATTGATGCTCCCTTTCATGCATTCTCCTGAATGATTCTTCCCACACATTTTACATGTTGGAATAATACCCTTCTGACTATTCCCCTTATCCTTATCCTGAAACTTCTTCTTTGGTCCTTGATTTTCATCCTTCCTAGTGGCGCTCATATCTCGTTCCTTTCTTTTATTGTTGAAAAACTGATTCCTTTCCTCACAATCCTTTGCAATAATCCTTACTTTACTTACTAACTTATCAAAATATTCCAGTTCCAACATGGACACCCTGCTTTTAATTTGTGGCTTTAGACCTTCCTGAAACATTTGGCACTTATGAGCTTCAGTATCTACTTGATGCTTTGCAAAACGGGATAGCTCTAAGAACTTAGAGAGATATTCCTCGTGAGACATATTTTCTTGCTTCAAATTTATAAATTTCACCTCCATTTCATTTTGAACATTCTTGGGGTAATACTTCTCATAAAATAAGTCTTTAAACCTACTCCAGGTCATTTTTTCGATATCCTCTGTTTGTTCTACTGAATCCCACCAAAACACGACTTCACCTCTAAATGAGCGAGTAGCAAACTTTACCTTTTGATCCTCAAGACACTCTGAGATTTTGAAGACCCTTTCCATTTCCTTAATCTATGTATCTGCTACATGTGGATTAGGCTCACCTTTAAATGTCGGTGGATCTGCATCTCTAAATTGTTTATAAGTACACCTCTTGGTTTTCTCAGTTTCCTTAATAGGTTCAGTATGCATTCCAATTTGTATCGGCGCCCCACTCAGAATTGCTTGATATTGTTCCGGAGTCATTGCATATACCATCCGTCTCATCGCACCCAACACCAAGGTTCTATTGGGTATGTTACGTGCACCTGATCCTTCACTATTCCCATTGTTCTGTCTTGCTCCATTTCCTTCCATCATAATAACCTTATACAAAGTAACTCGCGTCATAATATGATAACAATACAACAGACATAAAACATTTCATACTTGTCTAGTTATATCTACTAACTAGTACCAAAAGACTTAACTCTAGCTTTATTTCTAGCTCTACTACTCTTAGCTACCGAAATCCTTTACTTACGACTCTATAGTTAGGCATAAGAACACTTTCGTTTGACTTATAGGGTTCCGCACTATCCCAAAACCTACCGCTCTGATACCACATGTGACACCCCGACTCAACTTCACAGCAGAAAGTTGACATAGGGTCGTCAACTAGCCAACACAACCCAAAACTTATAACTTATAATTTCATACATTACTTTCAGCATTACATCACTATGAAATTGATTTACTAACAAAACTACATCATTCATGCGTCATACCTATTACATATTAAAAGTTTTTATACATAAAACAAAACTACATTATGTCTTCAATCTTTCTAACTAAACTACTTTATCTTTTTCCTTACTAGAGGAAGACGATCCTCCACTTACATCATTCTTTCCTGGGAAAGGTTAGAGAGAAAAAATAATATAAGCATCAAAGCTTAATAAGCATATGATGAATTATGACATCTAATGAGACACTTGATAAGTACGAAAGATTTATCTCTATATTAAAATATACTATAAAACATCAACAAGGTATATCAAATATTAAGAGAAGTTCAAATATTAGTCAAAGGTAAGTGGAAGCCTGTAGACATTAAACTCAAAGATTCACCTGAAATTAAGTTAAAAATTTCATTTCAAAACACTTTGACCGAGCAACTTTAATTGGTCTCTTAATTATTACCTCTTAGTAATTTCCTTATTTACAAAATGAATCCACTCGTTGTTTTTCCAGATGTCAGTTTGGATCATCTGTCTTAACCATTACCTTTCGGTAATCTTCATAACCATTACCTTACGGTAATCTTCGTAACTATTACCTTTCGGTAATCTTCATGCCACAAGATGGATTCATTCGTCTTTACAAATACAACTTTACAACTTTCCTTTACATTTTTCTTGACTATTTAGAAATTTGTTGACCTCATCAACTAATATAAGTAGTTTGTTCTAGTTCTTAACATAATATCATAACCAGTTAAGTTGGTTAAGTAGTTTAATGTTTATTTAAATTTCTCACTAGTAATTAGTTAACTTTTTAGTTAGTTTCTAAACCCATGACACATTATCAACTTGACATGATTAACAAATTAGATTAATCATCATGACACATTTTTAGTAGTAAGAAAATTTAAATATAGCATAACCCACATTCTTGTAATCAATATAATACAACATATACTGACCGTGCTTTCCTTTGTTTCTCTTGCTAAAGTATTGTAAGCCTTATCGTTTCTTGACCAGAGCCGTTACTTTTGCCCTATATAATTCCATGAGAATATATTTAAGGTCAATCTATAATCCAATCACGAAGTGATCCCACTCTAATCACATATAACCACTCTTGCTTACTAACAACATAGAATTCACCCCTTTTTAGATATTACTTCTCAATCAATTCAATTCATCCCATCTTTTAATATTTTTTTCCACAACTTCCTATCTTACATATATCTTATATAATTACTAATATTTAAAATTTCATGACAAGACAACATGTCTAAACCATCCTGGAAAACGTTGTTTTATCCAACATAAAATATTTTTTTAAAATAAAGGTAAAAACGTTACTTTATATGACGTTTTGCTACCAAAACGCTCCTTTATCTAACGTTTTGCCCATATAAAAAAAATTCAAAGTGCTAAAACGGTACACAAAGTTCCGTTTTCCCATATATAAAAAAAAATAAAGTACTAAAATGGTTCACGAAGTTCCATTTTACTTTTAAGAAAAAAAAAATCAAAACGCTAGACAATCTTCAATTATGAAGTGACAGATAAGGCCTTAATAAAGATGACAGATAGGAAAAAAGAATAGGCCCGCGACAACGACTCAATGCCAAATCCACCCGCCGAGTAAATTTAGAAGACGCGGCTATTCAATTTCCCCCTAAAAGGACGAGGTAACCTGTAACACCCCCAGATCCGGGGTCGGGGATCCGGGTCATCACGAGTTCCATTTCCCTTAATAATACTTAACAATCAACCAACTGATGCATACTGTGACCCCACAATAAACACACACACCACAAGTTATAGTCTCAGAGATGAATATCCAAAAATAACACGAGTCATTTTATTCCACAATTATATGCCATTACACCTTAAAAGGGTTTCTGAATAAATTTACATTTCTTTGCCATTATTACAATTCATAAAGATACATAAGTCTGGTACATCAAAAGTTGAAAGCCTAGCCTATTGGTAGTTCCTACCTCAGCTACAGCGACATCAATGCCTATAGGAAACTGCGGAACGTTTCCTATCCGCTCGCGAATTGGGAGCTTGGTCCTGCTCATCTTTTCCATCTGATGTTGTGTGATGAAAGAAGAAAGCAAGGGGGAGCAACAAGCCCACCAAAATAATATGCATAATAATTAACAATATATGAGCATTCTCATAGTAATCATGAAAGTCTTGGTCACGAAGAAATGAACCAAGCTGATATCTTAACGCGACCAAGTCGCAAAATATTCAGTATATATATATACAAATATACTTTTCACAATCTTTGAAATCCTCTGACATGTATAATATACACAGAGTTCCAGTTTATAACTGTAGAAAAATACCGTTGCAAGGTGATCTCATATATCTAACCTTGTCTCAACATTTTTCTGAAACCTTTGTCATTCATAAGACAATCATAGATATAAGTTTAAAAGATGAAGTTACAAGATACTCCAATATACTTATATCTTTTCCGAATACTACTTGAACTACCACCGTTCAATGTATAAATAGTCCATCCCATAGATTAAGCTACAAGACAAAACTTGTATAGAATCAATCTTTAAAATATCATCAAAATAAAATGAAGTTACGAGATACTTCATTTGATGTAAACATCATTTTGAAACTTGACCCTGCCAACACTCAACAATCGCCCAACCGTAGCCTTTCTATCGAAGTGCTCTGGGTAGTGTTGCAGAAATATCTCATTACGGGAGTTTGCCACGCCAGGAAGACCACTTACGATGATCAGTCGTAGTAGTGCAACCCCACCATTTTCTACATGTAGAGGAGAACCTGTCGGATTTACTTGTCAACCGAACACTGGACTCCTAAGGAATGGACCGTCTTAGCGGAACTTCCGGGCCATTTGGGCCAATATAATAAGGCTGGGTCGGCGCTACTCGACCACTTACGCCACTCTTAGTTCAGATGAAATCCATGACTCTGAAACGTAAAGCTCGTCCCCCCTTTCCCCAAGTAGAAACTTGTTGATACGGCTCCACCAAGAAGTCGTATCTAGTTGGAAAAGAAAACTCACCGATATTTCCCAGGCGATGCCTGTTAATGGATTAACTTGTTCCAAGAATTTTACTTCCCGAGTGTTGGGTAAGTAATCAAAAACTCTTTTATCAGAATAGCAACCTTGTTGCGAATATAAAATACACCACAGAGCCGGATCCCTCCGGTTTTGAGTGAGTATTTAAATCCCCTTCGAAAGGAGGATCTTAAATATAAGAATGAGTTTTGGGATCCGTCCTAACCTTTACAAATCATTTTGAAGACTCAAAAACATTTTTAAGAATGTCTGGAGTGATGCTGATTTAATAAAATAAATCAGTCCCAATATATTAGAAAATATCTTAATATTATTATTTAAATAATATTCCCATAAAGAATAATCTTTATAAAAATAATTGAAGTAAAAGTTTTAAAACTTATACTTTAAATGAATATTAAATAACCAAAGATATACTTATACAAAAGTACTATCTTTATTTGAATAATCAAAAGTAAGTTTGATTATCGACACATTATTCTTTAATAAAATTAAGAATAATAATTAGTAAATAATCGGAGTCATAAGTCCTCGAATGAATATTCAAATAATAATATTCAATAATAAAATAAACGGGTTCATAAGCCCTCAAATGAATATTCAAAATAATATTCAATAATAAAATAAACGGGGTCATAAGCCCTCGAATGAATATTCAAAATAATATTTAATAATAAAATAAACGGGGTCATAAGCCCTCGAATAAATATTCAAAATAATATTTAATAATAAAATAAACGGGGTCATAAGCCCTCGAATGAATATTCAAAATAATATTCATTAATAAAATAAGGTTATCGAATAAACCTTATTTGATTCATAGTTTTAAAAACTATTCATATATATATATATAAATATATATATATATATATATATATATATATTATACTCGGGAGCATCGACTCCCGGTTTTAGAAAAAAGTTCACCTTTGGGTCCCCTATACTAAGGGTATATGCAAATTACCGCTTATCTCTAGCATAGGTATTATCAACTGAATCAACAGATATATGTATCAAGAATACGAAACAGGCATGCATATATACCATATCACATGCTACAATATATCGCAAGAATTTGCTAATTAACCATCATGTATCTATCACAAGATAATGCATATACATATGTATACATCACAATAACAGTATAACGGATAGAAAACTTGCCTGAGTGCTCCCGGATAGACTTAAGCTTAAAGTGGGTCCGATAATCTATGAACAACAACATAAGTCGGAATTAAACCCCGGTCGCTTAAGAAACTAGACTTTAACCATTTAGAGTCCTAACGTTCGCTTTCGCGCTTAACGATTCACTTAAGTCGCTCGAGTACCCTCGGCTCCACCATTTTTAATAAATTAACCATTAAGGGTTTTAAGGCGATTCTTTCGCGAGTACCTTACCAACTGCCTAATCCACTTTACATAAATGTTTCATACCCCAATTAGTCATTTAAGGTCCTTAACCAAGGTTTCAAAGTAAGGCGAGGGGTAATGGTTCGGTCGCAAAACGCCGTTACTTAAAACGGTCGTTTCTCCTAAACCGTACATCGGATTCAAGTGTACCACATATCAAAACGAAGCTCGTAACATGAACTATCTAATCATAGCAATGGTCAAAACCTAGCAGTGAGTTCACGGGTCCTAATGTTAAGAGCAAAACAGTATAAAGTAAATCGGACATTACGACGGCTATGTTTACGCGATTACCCAAATTTATACCACTCCAAATCAACCCACAATCAACATCACAACCAAACTCCATCCATACTTCACCATAACAGCCCCAACAACTCAATAATATCAACTTATACTACTTCCCAATCATGAACTAAAAGTTTACTTAAGTTCTTTAACTAATTATCAAGATTTACAACTCCAAAAACACCACAAAACCAACTAATCTCTACTTACACAACAATCAAGCCTCTCATGAACTATAATACTTATATTATGCTCTTAACATTCAATAACAAAGCTAGGTTAAGAGATTATACCTTCCTTGTGAGTGGGAGTAACTAATTAGCTTGGAATCACCCTTGAAAGTCCTTATCCAAGCTTAATCTAAACAAAAATTCAAGAACAAAAATTTTAGTTCTTGAAAAACACTATTCACCGTCTTTTTCCATGACTTTTAGGAAGAGATTGTGAAGGAATTTGGAGCTTAGATTCATAGGATAATTATATCTAAGTACAAGGAACCTTGGATAATTACCTCACGATTTAACAATGCTTGGAGCTTGAATTTGGATTTTCTTATCCTTGAAAATGAAGGAAAGCCGAGAGCTTGATGAAGAAAATTGAGTGTTTGTGTTTTTTGATTTGTTTGCTTGGTTGCTAGCTTTTGTTTTTGATTAATTACCTTTTTACCCATAAAAAATTGTGTGGTTATTAATCAACCACACCTCCTTCCCTTATGTCATGCTTATGTCACCTTTCCTATGTCATCTTGTTGGTTTGATGACATCATCATCCCTAACCTCTTTGATTAACTCTTAATTGCTTGCCTAATGACCGCTGATCTGTTATACGGTTCGCTTAACTTTCGTTCTCGTTTATCGTTTGAGGGATCATACCCGGGATCTTATTACTTGGGTTCCCTTAACCTTTCTCAATACATTATATTCCTTTTATGATCCTCTCTTAAAATCCTTGAATTTAAATCTTTTTATCCTGTTACCTTATTATACTAAATTCCTTCGGTATCTGGTGGATTTTCGGGAAAAATCAAAGTGTTCGGATTTGGATTGTGACGATCTTTACATACACTTATATACCACATAGAGTACTAATAATATCCCAGAAGATCGATAAAAGAACCCCTACATAGTGTGGCATGAAAGTTTTCTTATTCAGCATAATCAGCAAAACACTATTCATAAGGGTTTCCAAAAATTTCAAAAAAAATTGGGGTTATTACAGTCTCCCCTCCTTAAAAGGATTCTGTCCCGGAATCAGATAGATAATGAATAGGGATACTTTCTTAGCGTTGCACTTTCTAACTCTCAAGTAAATTTTTCCCACATTGTGGTTCTTCTATCAAACTCTGAATAGTTTGATAACCCTTCTCCTAAGCACTTGTCCCTTTTTCAGTCTATATCCCTTCCTGGTTGCTCCATATAGGTTACGTCTGGTTGCATGTCTATGCGCTCATATGCCCCTATTTATCTGGCATCTGAATTACACTTCCTTAACATTGATACGTGAAACACGTTATGACTTGCTACATGTTCGGGGGTAGGGCTAGCTCATATGCTAACTTCCCAATACGTCTTAATATATCCAAGGGTCCAACAATTCGTGGACTTAAACTTTCCTTTCTTTCCAATCCTCATCAATTCCTTTTTAAGGGAATACTTTTAACAATACAAGGTTCCCTCCTTCATACTCTTTGTCCTTTCATTATCAAATCAGCATACTTCTTATGTCCATGTTGGGCTACTACCAGCCGTCCTCTGATTAGATCTATTATATTCTTGGTCTTTTGGACCACTGCTGGTGCGAGCATCTTGCGCTCTACAACTTCATCCTAACATAAGGGAGATCGACATTGCCTTCCCTCAAAGATCTCATAAGACGACATCTTGATACATAACATACGATCTATTATCGTGAGAAAACCTCAATCTGCGTTAAGTGATCATTCCAAATTCTTTCAAGTCTATTGAACAGACTCTCATTATAGCTTTTAGCATTGAGCTTTTGCTTCTCAATACCCATTCTTTTCCAGTTCGTAATCGCTACTACCTTCCTTTCCTAATATTATACTGGTTATACTTTTGCTCGTTAGCGTTCTATAACCTTTTAATAACCACGTCAACCTTAGTATCACTAACGCGTTAGAATCGGAATACCACTGTACTGATACTACTTCCTTTAGCTGCTTCCATCTTCGAAAGCTTGATCCATCATATAGAAGTAAAGGAATTTGTTGAAAGATCACTATGATCATGAACACTTGTTCTATTGCATAGTTAGTACAGAAGGTGGCCAACCTTTAGTACTTGACAAGCAATTAAACAACATGTGGTATCCTACTAGGCTTCTATCACACAGATAGATAGTCATTCGGCAATACCTCCCCTTCTGGAAGGGTTGTTCTTCTCAGCTTATATGAAATGAAAAGGGGAGAAAAGAACGAATTGAAGAGAATTGTATATATATAAAATATACTGCCACAAAATATCTGGCTTGGAATCTACCCCTGAACTATAGAGGTTTGCATAGGAGAACAAAACATATATGTATTTATATCAACATCAAATATTATAGCATCGTATTTCACATGCCTAAATATTTTGCTATTCCGTCCATCCTTCTATGGACCCATGCTCTTCCTCGAGCTCATAAACACTCACCTTTGAAACTCCCTCGACATCGAAACTCGAATAAGGGATTTCATTCTAGACATCATAATTACTAGAATCCATTGCTATTATGTAACCTTCTTCGTATAGTAATACGACTCTCTAATCATAAGAAGGAATAAGTATTCAATAGGTAGATAATCTACTTAATTATTCTATCAATGATAACTTATACACCACCACGACCCGATTAGTGGTACTCAATCTCAACATCCATTCCAATACAACTCTCTCACGGTTGTAATCGACTTATTACTCGCAGAATCATTGCTGCATTACTATGGTCCACCACTGACCTACTGTCGTAATTCACTTTCCATGAAATCTTAATATAACCATACGGAGTCTATACATGTCGCATAGAATTCTCCTAAGGAGGTAACATAATTACCATTCATGATTCATGAAGAACACTCTAGATCCTGATGTACATACATGACATGAAGCAGATAAATGCGGAAGGGTTTCAATCAAAGCAACGATAGACGTTAATACCATTCTTAATCATATGCCTTCAATAGAAGACTTAACTCAAAGGTTTGTTAGTCCTTTTTTAAACATGGTCCTGGCTTATCTCAAGATAGTACCTTCTGAGATAGATAGCCCGCTCATGGCGATTACACGAATTAAACCTTTACCAACTACTATTACGGTTGGGTATTGCACAGTCATCAGAAGGAATGTCAATCTTCCAAATCATAATACAATCTTCACAGCTTTAACCATCATCACTGTATTCCTTCGGCACAAGCGCCTATAATTATCCTCTTACCTTTAAAGTGTCGGCCACCTCTTTGGCCTTTCCTGATAGTAAAATTTCATTACAGTCAATGTCATTTTAGCCACCTCCAAATAAATTTTCTACCTCATTTCAATCACTACTTATGTGAAGATGTTTTCCTTAAAATCTGATGAGTAAAAAAAATATCACCATTTTTCCATAAGTTATTGCCTCAGTCTTAGAGGTTAATCACTGTCACGACTAACTCTCAATCATACTTAGAACATCTTTTATCTTAGGTCCTAATTGCCCTGAACAATTTCGACCTTTACTGGTTCGCTCCATACTTTCTCGTGGTTTACACGTGCCCCACTTTGGCATCATTATAATTACGTCATATTTCCTTTATCAACATTTCTATTCTTGAGAATTTGAATATTACCTTTCTCCTTGTAAAACCTCTAAGGTTATCCTTG